>NW_016914938.1:546307-570499 GCF_001483705.2 Eufriesea mexicana
ATCCAAACGTAACATAAGCGGACGCAACGTAACTCAACCAAACGTGCCGAGACCTATGTTGCTGCCCTCCTGAGTGCCAAACAGAATATATTAGGGGAGATTAGCGCTCAGCAATCCATAGAATCGCGGTGTATAGCAGGAAATTGAAAGCCATCCAAACATTACGCAAACAAACATAATTTAGCCCAACGTAGTCTAACACAACCTAACTCGCCGCGGTAACTCTTTCTGGATTCCCCAGAGCAAAGCTGGGTATATTAGACCACAGCGGTGCGCAGAAATCCACCGAATAGCAGTGTATATCACGGAGGTCGAAGCTATCCTAACCAAACCGATCCTAACAAAACCTATCCTAACCTACTCCAGCAAAGCGTAAACTATCCCAACCTAGCGTGCCGAGACCACTACTGCATACCTCCCGAGATCCAAGCAGAATATACTAGTGCACAGAAGAGCGCAGTAATCCACCGCATTGCAGTGTGTAGAGCAAGCGTCAGAGATATCCTGGCACAATCGCTCCTAACCTAACCTAACCGAACGTAGCCTAACAAAAGGTGACGTGCCGAGAACACCATTGTTGGCCTGCACGGGGCCAAGTAGAACATATTTGACATAGAACATAGCGCGACAAGACCAACATTGCATGACTCCGCAGAGGCAAGCAGAACTTGATAGAGCAGAGTAAAAGGCAGATATCCACCGAATAGCAGTGTATAGCACAGAAGACAAAGCTAACCTGGCCTAACCCAAGCCAACCTAACCCAACCAAACGTAATCTAATTCGACCTAACGAGCCGCGATCGGTATTGCCGACCTCCGCTGAGTCAAGCAGAACATATTAGAGGAGAGTAGAGGGCTGGAATCCATCGAATCGCAGTGTACAGCAGAAAAGTCGAAACTATCCAAACCTAACCAATGCTAACGCAACAGAGCCAAAC
Source organism: Eufriesea mexicana (assembly GCF_001483705.2). Classification (NCBI taxonomy): domain Eukaryota; kingdom Metazoa; phylum Arthropoda; class Insecta; order Hymenoptera; family Apidae; genus Eufriesea; species Eufriesea mexicana. The sequence continues at coordinate 547,246 of NW_016914938.1, forward strand.
GTTTCCGATCGCCACCTAATATGCCGGGAAACCTATTACCGGCATCCCCAGGGCCAAGCAGAACATACTTGGGTACAGTACAGGGTAGAAGTCCACCTCATTCCAGTGTGCAGAGCAGAAGTCGGAGATATCCTAACCTAACCGAAGCAAAGCGAACCCAACTAAACGTAACAAAACACAACCTAACGCGCTGCAGCCACTATTTCCGACCTAGACAGAGCAAAGCGGTACATATTAGATTACAGTAGTGAGCACAATTCCACCGAATAGCAGCTTACAGCACAGAAGTGAATGTAATCCCAGCCTAACTTAACCAAACGTAACATAACTCAACCGAACGTGCATAGACCACTGTTGCTGACCACTGCAGAGCCAATCAGAATATGCCAGAGCTCAGTAGAGTGCAGAAATCCTACATATTGCAGTGTAAAGCACGAAAGTCAAAGATACCCTAACCTATCGTGCCCAAACCTAACACAGTCGAACGTAACCTAACTCAGCCTAACGCGCCGCTGCCACCGTTTCTGGACCCACTAGAGCAAAGTCAAGCATGCTTAATCATAGCACGGGTAGAAGTCCGCAAAATAGCAGTGTGTAGCAGAAAAGTCAAAGCTATCCTGGCCTAACCTAACCGAACGTAGCATAACCAAGCCTAACCTAACTCAACCGAACCGCCCTACGTCACTGCTGCTAACCTCCCCACGGCCAAGCATAATATACTACAGCACAGTAGATCACAGACATCCGCCGTGTTTCAGTGTACAGCACAGGGGTCAAAGATATCCTGACCTAATATATCCAAGCTTAACATAACCGAACGCAACGTATCTCAAACTAACGTACCGCGGCCACTATTGCTGCCTCCCCAGAGTCGAGCAGATATTACCAGAGGACAGTAGGGCGCAGAAATGAATAGAATCGGAGTGTACGGCACAAAAGTCGTATCTATCCAAACCAAACCTAAGCCAACATAACCTAACCGAACGCAGCCTACACAAGCATAACGTACCGCTACCACTGTTGGTGGCCTCTCCAGGGTCAAGCAGAATATATTAGAGCACAGTCGAGCGCAGATATCCAACGAACAACAGTTTATAGCACGAAATCGAGGCAATCCTGGCCGAAATTCACCTAACCTAAGCTAACCAAACGTAAACTAACTAAACCTATCGCGCCGAGCACACAGTTACTGGCCACCACAGAGCCAATCAGGACATGATAGACCACAGTATATGGGAAGAATCCACCGGTTATCAGTGCGTGGCACAAGAGTCAAAGAGGTCCTAATCAAACCTTCCTAACCTAACCCAACGGTATGTAACCTTACAAAGCCTAAAGTGTCGAGACCGATATTACTGGCCCTCGCAGAGCCAAACAGAGCATACTAAACCGCATTAGAGGAGGGAGAACCGCCGAATAGCAGTGCATGCCATAAGAGTCCAAGTAACATATTCAGACCCACCCAAACGTGACGTACGCGAACGTAACATAGCTCAACCAAACACGACGAGAGATGTAGTGCTGGCCTTCACAGAGACAAGCAATTTGTACTAGAGCACAATAGATTGCAGAGATCCGCCGTATTGCAGACGTTAACGTAAAGGTCAAATATATCCAAAACATACCCGACCTGGCGTAACATAGCCAATCGTACACCACCTCAACACAACGTGCCGAGACAAATATTGTTGGCCTCCCAGAGCCAAGAAGAACATACTAGAGCACACTGGAGGGCAGAAATCCCCTTAATAGCAGTGTACAGCACAGAAGTCAAAGTTACCCTATCCTAATATATAAAATCCTAACAATCAAACGAAGCATAACTAAACCTAAGAGTACAGCGACAACTATTGCTGGCCTCCACAGCGTCGAGTAGGATGCATTAGAGGAGAGTAGAGCGCGGAAGTCCTTAGAATCGCAGCGTACAGCGCAAGAGTCACTGCTATCCAAACCGAACCCAAGTTAACGTAACCTAACCGAACGAAGCATAACTCAATGAGGCGTGCCGCGAACACGGCTTCCGGCCTCCCCTCAGACAAGCAGAATATACTAGAGCACAGTAGGTCAAAGAAATCTACCGAATAGCAGTGTATGGTACGAAAGTCACAGCTACTCGGACCAAAGTTAGCCAAGCCTAACCTAACCAAACGTAACCTAACACAACCTAAACTGGCACGATCACTATTACACGCTTCCCCAGAATAGAGCAGGGTATAATAGAGCACTGTAAAGAGCAGGAATCCACCGTATAGCAGTGTACCGCGCAAACGCCGAAGAGAGCCTAATTAAGCCTTCCTATCCTATCCTAACGAACCGAAACCTAACAAAACCTAACTTGCCGGGACCACCAATATTGGCCACTGCAGAGCCAAACAGGTGTATCACAGCACAGTAGAGGGCAAATGTCCTCCGAATAGCCGTGTACGGCACAAAGGTCTAATCCATTCTATCCTAGCTTGACCAAACGTAACTTAAACGTACGTAACATTACTAAACTCAAAGAGTCTATAACACTGTTGCTGTCCCCCCAGAGCCAATCAGGGTATACCAGAGTACAGTAGAGCGCAGAAATCCCCGGCATTGCACTGTATAGCACAAAAGTCGTATCTACCCTATCCTAACATAGCTCATCGTAACACAACCAAACGTAACTTCTATCAACATAACGACCCGCGACCGCTATATCTGGCCTCCCCAGAGTTAAGCAGAGTATACTAGAGCGCAGCAGAGCGCATAATTCTACCGCCTTGCAGAGAATAGAAGAAACGTCAAACACACCCTGATGTAAATTGTTCTGACCTAACCTACCTGAACGTACTGTAACTCAACACAGCGTGACGATACTAATATTGCTGGCCTCACAAGGGCACATCAGAGCAAATAGGAGCACATTAGAGTGCAGAAATCAACTGAACAGCAGTGAATAGCACAAAAGCCGAAGTAGCCTCTCCTAACATAGCCAAACGAAACACATCCAAACGTAACCTGGCTAAACGTAACATGACGAGACCACCATCGGTGGCTTCCACAGGGGCAGTAAGAATGTTCTAGGGCACAGTAGAGCGCAGAAATCCACCGCACTGCAGTGTATAGCACAGAAGTCGAAGATAACCTAACCCAACCTTACCACACCTAACCCAAGCCATCGTCGATAAATAAATATAACGTGCCGCGAACACTGCTTCTGGCTTCCTCTGAACCAAGCAGGATGTGTTAGAACATAGTACATCACAGAAACGCACCGAATGGCCGTGTATGGCACGAAAGCCAAAGCTATCCTAACCAAACATAGTATAACCTAACCCCCTCAAACGTAACCTACCTCAAACTAACGTGCAACGAACAGCAATGCTCCCTCCACAGTGTCGGGCAGATTATAGTAGATCAGTATCGAGCCTGGAAATCGAACGTACAGCAGTGTACAGCGCAAACGTAGAAGAAATCCTGACCTAGCCATCATAACCTAACATAACGAAAAGTACCTGTCTCAAAATGACGAACCCAGACGACCATTACTGGCAACACTAGAGCCAAAGGGGACACTTTACAGCACAGTATATGGCAAAAGACCACCACATGACAGCGTATGTCACAAAAGTCTAATGTAATCTATCCTTACCTAACCAAACGTAGCATAATCGACCGTAACCTAACACAGACTATCGTGCCGCGGACACTGTTGCTAGCCTCGCGAGAGCCAATCCGGATATAGTAGAGCATAGTAGAGAGCAGAAATCCTCCGCAGTGCAGTGAAAAGCACAAGAGCCATAGATACCCAAACACAACCTGGCATAAACTAACCAAACCATACGTAGCATAGCTAAACATGACGAGTCGCGACCAGTGCTTCTGGGCTCCCCAGTTCCAGACAGAATGTATTAGAACACTGTAGATCACAGACATCCACCGGAATGCAGTGTATAGCATGAAAGTAAAAGCCATCCTAGCCAAACTTAACTTACACTAAACTAACCAAACGTAACCTAACTCAAACTAACTTGCTACGACCTCTATTGCTTGCCACTCTAGAGTCGAGCAGAGTATAGAAGAGCAATGTAGAGAGCATAAATCCACCGAATAGCAGTGGATACAGCACAACAGATGACGGAGTCCTAACCATTCCTTCCTAATATAACATAACGAAACGTAACACAACACAACAAAACATGGCGAGGCCACAGTTGTTGGCCTACACGAAGACAAGCAGAGTGTACTACAGAAGAGCAGAGCGCAGAAATCCACCGCATTGCCGTTTACAGCACGAAAGCCGTCGATATCCTAACACAACCTAACCTAGCTTAGCCTAACCAAAAACAGCATACCTCAAACAAACGTGCCGTGTTCGCCTTTTCTCGCCTGCCCGGAGCCGAGCAGGGTATAGTAGAGCAACGTAGAGAGCGGAAATCCATCGGATAGCGGTGTATATCGAAAAAGTCGAAGACATCCAGACCTAACCTGACCTAAACTAAACTAACCAAAGGAAGCATAGCTCAACACATCGTGCCGCGGCCACCGTTCCTGGCACCCACTTAGCCAAGCAGGACATTGTAGAGCAAAGTAGATGACAGAAATCAACAGAAAATCAGTGAATAGCACAAAAGCCGAAGTAGCCTCTCCTAACATAGCCAAACGAGACACATCCAAACGTAACCTCGCTAAACGTAACATGACGAGACCACTATCGGTGGCTTCCACAGGGGCAGGAAGAATGTACTAGGGCACAGTAGAGCGCAGAAACCCACCGAATTGCAGTGTGTAGAGCAGGCGTCAAATATTTCCTAGCATAATCGTTCCTAACCAAACCTAACCGAACGTAGCCTAACAAAAGGTGACGTGCCGAGAACACCATTGCTGGCCTCCCCAGAGCCATGCAGAGCATACTAGAGGAGAGTAGGGCGCAGGTATCCATAGAAACTCAGCGAATAGCACAAAGATCGGCGATAATGCATAGCCAAACCCAACCGAACCAAACGTGACATAACTCAGCATACATTGCCGCGACCACTATTCCCGGCGTCACAGGGGAAAGGCAGAGTAAGATATAGCACAGTATGGAGCAGAAACACTTGGAATAGCAGCGCGTAGCAAAGAAGTCAGTGCCACACTGTCCTAACATAACAAAGCGTAACTAAGCCAAACGCAAACTAATTCATCCTATCGTGCCGTGACCACTACTGCTGACCACCGCAGAGCTGAGCAGCACAGATTATGCGAGTGGAGCGTTCAGAAATCCATAGAAGCATAGTGTATAAGCGAAAGTCATGGCTATTATAATCGAACAATACCTAACCCAAGCTCGCAAATGTAACGTAATAGTGATCGCGGCAAGTTACGTTTGGTTAGGTTAGGTTAGAATATGTTTGGTCATGTTGCCTTCGTCTTTTGTGCTATGCACAGCCGTACGGTCCATTTCTACGCTCTACTGTGCTCTAGAATATTCTGCCCGGCTCGGCGGGTGCCAGAAATAGTGGTCTCGGCACGTTCGGTTGCGTTGGGTTTCGCTTGGTTAGGTTAGGATAGTATAGATCCGACTACTTTGCTATACACTGCTGTTCGGTGGATTTCTGCTCTCTACCGTGCTATAATATAATCTGCTTGGCTCAGGGATGCCAGCTACAGTGGTCTCGGCAAGTTACGTTGGGTTACGTAACGTTTGGATATGTTAGGCTTGTCTGGGTTGGGCAAGTATAGCTTCGACCTTTCTGCTATACATTGCCATTTTTTGGACTTCTGCGCTCCACTCTCCTTTAATATTTTCTGCTTCGCGTTCGGGAGGCCAGCATATTGGACTCCGCTCGTTAGGTTCATTTACTCTACATTTGGTTGGGTCAGGTTAGGTCTGGTAATTTAAGGGAATCCTTGACATACCTGCTATTCGCTGCTATTTGGTTGCAGCCAGCGCTCTACAGTTCTCTAGTGTTTTCTGCTTGGCTCTGCGGATTCAAGTAATAGTGGTTTCGGCACATTACGTTAAGTTAAGCTACGATTGGTTCTATTACGTTTGGATATGTTAGGATAGGATTGCTTCGACTTTTGTGATATACGCAGTCTTTCGCAGGATGCCTAGGCTCTACATTGCTCGACTCTACTCTGCTTGACTCATGGGTGGCCAGAAATAGGGGCCGCGGGGCGCGAGGTACGGCTAGTGTACGTTTGGTTATGTTAGGCTTGTTTAGGTTAGGCTAGAATGCCTTTGACTTTTGCACTGCACACAGAAATGCGGTGGATTTCTTCGCTTTACTGTGCTCTAGTTTGTTCCGCTTAGCTCTCGGGTGGACAGAAATAATGGTCTCGCCATGTTTGTTTGAGATATGCGACGTTTGGCTATGTTACGTTAGCTATGGTTAGGTTTCTGTAGCTTCGTCATTTCTGCTATGCACTGCGATTCTATCGATATCTGCGCCCTACTAGCCTACATTGTGATCCGCTAGGCTACTTGGAGGACAGCTGTACTGGTCGCGGCAGGTAAGGTTAGATTAGGTTTCGTTTCGCAGGGTTTGGTTACTTTGGCTTGATCAGGATAGCTTGGAATTTTGTGATCAGCCCTGCTACTCTATGGACCTCTGCGTTCTGCTGTGCTCTACCATATTCTCCTTGTTTCTGGAGACTACAGCAACAGTGGCTGCGGCACGTTAGTTTTTGTTATGTTACGTTTGGTTAGGTTACGTTAGGTTAGGTTTGGTTAGCATATCTTTGACTTTCGTGGCGTACACTGCTGTTCGTTGTATTCCTACGCTCCACATTGCTCTACTATACTCTGCTCGACCCTGGGGCGGTCATTAATATTGGCCTCGGCACGTTAGGTTGTATCAGGCTACGTTTGGTTAGGCCATGAATGCTTGTGTTATGTTCGGATAGCTTTGACTTTTCTGCCTTACACTGCGATGCCATGGACTTCTGCGCTCTACTCTCCTCTAATATAATCCGCTTCGCTCTGGGGCGGCCAGAAACAGTTGTCTAAGCACGTTAGTTTGTGTTAGGTTACGTTCGGTTATGATATGTTTGTATAGGTTAAACTGGGGTAGCTATGACTTTTGCACAATACACTGCTGTTCGGTCGATATATGCACTGTACTGCGCTCTAATATGTTCACCTTCGCCTTCGGAGGGCCAGCAATACAATACTCTGCTCGGCAGATTAGTTTCAGTTACGTTACGTTTGTCTAGGTTAGGTTAGTTCTGGTCAGGTTAGGATAGCTTTGACTTTTCTGCTATACACTGCCGTCCTATCGACTTCTGCGCACCCCTCTCCTCCAATATGTCCTGTTTTGCGATGGGGATGTCAGCAATAGTGGTGTATGCACGTTGGGTTGGATTATGTTGCTCTTGGTTGTGTCACGTTTCGTTTGGTTGGGATGCGTCTACTTTGACTATTGCGCTGTATTTCTGCGGATCGGTGGATTTCTGCGCTTTACGATGCTCTGCTATACTGCTCTCGACACTGGGGTGGGCAGCAATAGTGGTCGTGACACGATTGGTTGAGTTTCGTTGCGTTTAGTTAGGCTAAGTTGGGTCAGCTTTCGGTATGATGTCATTGGCCTTTGTGCTGTATACTACCATTCGGAAGATTTCTGCACTCAACTGTGCTCTAACATGTTCTGCTTGGTTCTGTGGAGGCCAGAAATAGAGGTCTCGGCTCGTTAGGTTTAGCTGTTCTATGTTTGGTTAGGTGGAGTTATGTCAAGTTAGGTTATGGTATCCTCGGCTTTTGTGCTATATACTGCTATGTGGTGGCTTTTCGCGCTCTTCTGTGCTCTGGTGTTCTCAGCTTGGCTCTGGGGAGGCCAGTAATAATCGTCCCGGCACGTTAGTTTGAGTTAGATTACGTGTGGTTCTGTTACGATTGGCTAGGTTAGGAGAGGATGGCATTGACTTTTGTGTTATGCACCGCTATTCAGTGGTCTTCTGCTCTCTATATTGCTCTAATATGCTCTGCTTGGCTGTGGGGATGCCAGAAGTAGTGGTCCCGGCAAGTCAGTTTCAGTTATACTACGTTAGGCTATGTTAGGTTTTTCGGGTTATGCTCATATAGCTTCGACTACCCTGGTGGAAGCTGCTATTCGGTGAATATCTGCGCTTTATTCTGATCTACTATACTCGGCCGGACTCTTGGGAGGCCAGCAATAGTGGTCGCTCCTTGCTGGATCGTGTTAGGTTACGTTTGGTTATCTGTCGATTGGTTAGGCTAGGAGAGGATAGCTCTTACCTTTGTGCTGTACGCTTTTCTTCGTTGGATTTATGCTCTCTACTGTGCTCTAGTATGCTCTGCTCGACTCTGGGGAGGCCAGCAATAGTGTTCGTGGCAGGATCGGTTTTATTAGGTGACGTTTGGTTAGGTAAGGTTGGGATGTGTTTGGTCACGACGTCTTCGACTTTCGTGCTGTTCACCCCCATTCGGTCGATTTCTGCGCTCTGCTGTGTTTTAATATGTTCTGCTTCCCTCTGAGGATGCAAACAATGGTGGTGCCGGCTCGATAGGTTTAGTTATACTACGTATTGAGTGGTTAGGTTGCTTTATGTTTAGCTAGGACGGCTTTCACTTATTTGATATACACTGATGTATGGTGGATGACTGCGCTCTACTTCGCCCTAATATTTTCAGCTTGTCTTTGGGAAGGCCAGCAATAGGGGTCCCGTCAAGTTACGTTGATTTATGCTACGTTCGGTTGTGTTAGGTTAGGTAACGTTAGGCTAGGATACTTCGACTTTTCTGCTTTACACTGCAATGCAGCGGGTTTCTGCACTTTGCTGTACTCTAGTACATTCTGCATGGCTCTGGGTAGGTCAGCAATATCGAAACATGCACGTTAGGTCTTGTTATGTTACGTTTGAATAGCTTAGGCCTGGATAGCTTCGACTTTTGCGCCGTGCACTGCTATTCGCTGGATCTCTGCTCTCTGTTGTCCCTATTATGCTCTACCTTGACTCTGTGCAGGCCAGCAATACTGGTCGTGGCACGATAGGTTTAGTTATATCACGTTTGCTAAGGTGAGACTAGGTTGTGTTAGGTTAGAATATCTTTGACTTTGTGATCTACACTGCTTTTCTATGGACTTTTGCAATCTAGTGCGATCTATCACATCATGCTTGCCTCCGGGGACACCAGAACTTATGGTGACAGCACGATAGTTTCTGTTACGTTACGTTAAGCTTGGTTTTGCCGTGGTGCCTTTGTCTTTTGCGCTATAAATTCCAATGCGGTTGGTTTCTCCTATCTACTGCGCTCTAGTCTATTCTGCCAGGCTTTGAAGAGGACAGCAATTATGGCCTCGTCGTGTTAGGTTGAGTCAGGTTACGTTTGGCTATGTTAGGTTAGGTTAAGATATGTCAGGATATCGTTGGCTTTTGTCATATACACTGCTATTTGGTGGATTTTTGCGTTCTACTGTGCTCAAGTAAGTAATGCTTGGGCCTGTGTTGTCCAGCAATAGCGGTCGCCGCAAGTCACGTTAGGTTACTCTACGTTTCGTTAGGTTACGCTGATTTGGGTTATGTTTGAATTGCTTTGACTGTTCTGCTGTACACTGCGTTTCTATGGATTTCTGCGCTCTATCATGCATAGCTTGGATCTGGGGAGGCCAGCAATACTGGTCGCGTAATGTCTGGATGAGTTGGATTACGTTTGGTAAGGTTAGGTTAGGTTGGCTTAGATTAGAGTGGGTTTGACTTCAGCGCCAATACTGCAACTTTACGGACTTCTGCGCTTTAGTGTGATCTATCATATTTTGCTTTTCCATGGGGCCGTCTGCAATAGTGGTCGCGGCACATTAGGTTAAGCTATGTTACGTTTGGTTAAGTAAGGTTAGGTTTGGTTTGGTTAGGATATCCTTGACTTCTGTGATATAAACTGCAATGATGTTGATTTCTGATCTCAATCGTGCCCAAGTATATTCTGCTTGGCACTGCGGAGGCTGGCAATAGTAGTCTCCTCATGTTAGTTTTAGTCATGCTACGTTTGATTATGATACGTTTGGTTAGGTCGGGAAGGGGTAGCTATGGCTTTTGTGTTATGAACTGCTATTCGGAGAATTTCTGCGTTCTGCTGTGCCCTAATATGCTCTGGTGGGCTCTGGGCAGGCCAGAAATAGTGGTCTCGGCAGGCGAGTTTGAGCTAGGTTGCATTTGGTCAGGTTAGGTTAGTTTGTGTCAGGTTAGGATGGCTTTGACTTTTCTGCTATACACTGTCGTTGTGTGAACCACTGCCCCCTACTTTCCTCTAACATGGTCAACTTGGCGATGGAGTGGACAGCAGTAGTGGCATAGAATCGTTTGGTTGGATTAGGGTACGTTTGGTTATGTTACGTTTGGTCAGATTAGTAGAGGGTAGCATGGACTTATGTGCTATATAATGTTCTTCGGTGAACTTCTGCGATATACGGTGGTATAATATGCTCTGTTTGGCTATGGGGAGGCCAGAAATAGTGGTCCCGTCTAGTCAGTTTGTGTTAGGTTACGTTCGGTTCCGTTACGATTGCTTAGGTTAGGAATAACTAGCTATGACTCCTGCGGATTGCGCTGCTATTCAGCGGATATCTGCACACCACTGCGCCCTAATATGTTCGGCTTGGCTCTGGGAGGGCCAGCAAACGTGGCGTCGTCACGTTACGTTGAGATAGTCTACACTTGGCTAGATTAGGTTTGGACAGGATGGGTTAGGACATCTATAGCTTTTGTGCTACACATTGCAATGCCGTGCACTTCTGCTCTCTGCTGTACTGTATTGTATTCTGCTTGGCTTTCGAGTTGGCAGAAATTTTAGTCTCGGTACGTTAGTTTGAGGAAGCTTACGATTCGTTGGAATAGGCTAGGAAGGTTTGGTTAGGATTTCTTTGCCTTTTGTGCTATACACGGTCATTCGGTGGATTTCCGCCTTCGGCATTGCTATACTACAAGCAAACCGAATCCGGGGATGCGAGTAATTGCTGTCATGGCAAGATAGGTTGAGCTATGCAACGTTTGGCTATGTTACGTTCGGTGAGGTTAGGATAGCGTGGCTTAGACTTTTGTGCTATACCCCGCTGTCCGCATATTTCTGCGCTCTACTGCTTTCTAACATTTTCTGCTTGGTTCTGGGGAAACCAGCAATAGCGATCTCGAAACGATAGGTTGTGTTATGTCACGTTTGGGTAGGTCAGGATTGGCAAAGCTCGGTCAGGTTTTCTTTGACTTCCGTGCTATACACTGCAGTTCGGTGGGTATCTGCGCTCGACTGTGCTTTACAATATTCTGGTTGGCCCTGGGTATGACAGCATTCGAGGTCTCGGCGCGTTAGGTTGATTTCGGCTACGATTGCTTATGATAGGTTTGGCTGTGCAAGGACAGCGTACCGTATCCCCTTGTGCCGTACACTGCTATTCGGTGGACTACAGCGATCTACTCTGCTCTAATACTTTCTGGTTGGCTCTGGGGTGGCCACTAGTTGTGGTCTCTGCACGCTAGGTTGAGCTATGTTGCGTTGCGGGAGGTTAGGTTAGGAAGGCTTTGTTGGGATTTCTTTGACCTTTGCACCATACACTGATATTCGGTGGATTTATGCGCGCCACATTGCTTTACTATACACTGCATGACTCAGAGAGGCGAGAAATTGATGTCGTGGCACGTTAGGTTACGTTAGGTTATGTTTGGCTAGGTTAGGTTAGGTTATATGTGGATAGGATAACTTAGACTTTTGTGCTATACACTGATTTTCTGTCGATTTCTGTCATCTACTTTGCTCTACAATGTCCTGCTTGGCTAAGTGGGTGCCAGCAACGGTGGCCGCGGCACGATGTGTTGAGCTATGCTTCGTTTGGTTAGTTTAGTTTAGGTCAGGTTAGGTCTGGATGTCTTCGACTTTTTCGATATACACCGCTATCCGGTGGATTTCCGCACTCTACGTTGCTCTACTATACGCTGCTCGGCTCCGGGCAGGCGAGAAAAGGCGAACACGGCACGTTTGTTTGAGGTATGCTGTTTTTGGTTAGGCTAAGCTAGGTTAGGTTGTGTTAGGATATCGACGGCTTTCGTGCTGTAAACGGCAATGCGGTGGATTTCTGCGCTCTGCTCTTCTGTAGTACACTCTGCTTGTCTTCGTGTAGGCCAACAACTGTGGTCTCGCCATGTTTTGTTGTGTTGTGTTACGTTTCGTTATGTTATGTTAGGAAGGAATGGTTGGGACTCCGTCATCTGTTGTGCTGTATCCACTGCTATTCGGTGGATTTATGCTCTCTACATTGCTCTTCTATACTCTGCTCGACTCTAGAGTGGCAAGCAATAGAGGTCGTAGCAAGTTAGTTTGAGTTAGGTTACGTTTGGTTAGTTTAGTGTAAGTTAAGTTTGGCTAGGATGGCTTTTACTATCGTGCTGTACACTGCATTCCGGTGGATGTCTGTGATCTACAGTGTTCTAATACATTCTGTCTGGAACTGGGGAGCCCAGAAGCACTGGTCGTGACTCGTCATGTTTAGCTACGCTACGTATGGTTTGGTTAGTTTATGCCAGGTTGTGTTTGGGTATCTATGGCTCTTGTGCTTTTCACTGCACTGCGGAGGATTTCTGCTCTCTACTATGCTCTACTATATCCGGATTGGCTCTCGCGAGGCTAGCAACAGTGTCCTCGGCACGATAGTCTGAGTTAGGTTACGGACGATTATGCTACGTTTGGTTAGGTAAGGATAGAGTACATTAGACTTTTGTGACATATGCTGTCATTCGGTGGACTTTTGCCATTTACTGTGCTGTAATATGTCCTATTTGGCTTTAGGGTTGCCAGTAATGGTCGTCTCGGTACGTCATTTTGAGATATGTCTTTTTCATTATGTTCGGTTATGATGGCTAGGACAGGATTTCTTCTACGTTTCCGCTGTACACTGCTGTACGTTCGATTTCTACGCTCGCCACTGATCTACTATAATCTTTCCGACGCTGTGGAGGGAGCATTGGTGTTCGTTGCACGTTAGTTTGATGTAGGTTACGTTTGAGTGGGTTAGGTTGTATTAAGTTTGGTTAGGATAGCTTTGGATTTCGTGCCATACATTGCCATGCGGCGGGCTTCTGTGATGTACTATGTTCTAACACATCCTGCTTGGTTCAGAGGAGGCCAGAAGCAGTGTTCGCGGCACGTTATATTGATTTATCGACGGCGGCTTGGGTTAGGTGTGGTAAGGTTGGGTCAGGTTATCTTCGGCTTCTGTGCTATACACTGCTGTGCGGTGGACTTCTGCGCTCTACTGTGCCCTAGAACATTCTTCCTTCCCCTGTGGACGCCACCGATAGTGGTCTCGTCATGTTACGTTTAGCCAGGTTACGTTTGGATGTGTTTCGTTTGGCTATGTTAGGAGAGGCTACTTCGGCTTTTGTGCTATTCACTGCTGTTCCGTGGATTTCGGCACTCTAATGTGCTCCAATTTGCTCTGATGTGCCCTTGTGAGGCCAGCAATATTGGTATCGTCACGCTGTGTTGAGTTACAATACGTTCAGGTAGCTTAGGTCAGAACAATTTACATCAGGGTGTGTTTGACGTTTCTTCTAGACACTGTAAGGCGGTAGAATTATGCGCTCTGCTGCGCTCTAGTATACTCTGCTTAAGTCTAGGGAGGCAGGTATAGCGGTCGCGTGACGTTATGTTGATGTAAGTTTCGTTTGGCTATGTTACGTTTGATTGCGTTATGTTTGGATAGTTTTGACTCTTCTGCTATACGTTATGACTCTACGGCTTTATGCGATCTACTCACCTCTAATATGTTCCGCGCGTCTCTGAGGAGGGCTGCAATAGAGGTCTCGGCACGTCAGTCTGAGTTATGGTGCGTTAGGTTATGTTAGGTTTAGTTAGGTTAGGGTATTGTAGCTTAGACTTTTGTGCTGTGCACAGCTATTCTGTGTATTCCTGCGCCCTACGCTGCTCTGCTATGCTCCGCCTGACACTCGCGAGGCCAGCAATAGTGGTCGCGGCACGTTAGGTTATGTCAAGTTACGTTTAGGTATGTTAGGTTACACTGCGTTAGGTTACGATAGCTTTGACTTTTGTGCTACACACTGCTTTTCAGTGTATTCCTGCGCTCTCTTGTGCTCTACTATGCTCTGCTTCACTCTGGGCAAGCCGGTTATGGTGGTCTCGGCACGTTTGTATGAGTTATGTTACGTTTGGTCAGGTTACGGCAGGACAAATTAGATCTTTGCGATATATACTACTACTCGGTGGATTTCTGAGCCCTAGATTGAACAAATATGTTCTACTTGTCCCTGTGCAGGCCAACAATGGTGTTCACGGCACGTCACCTTTTGTTAGGCTACGTTCGGTTAGGTTAGGTTAGGAACGATTATACTAGGATATCTCTGACGCTTGCTCTGCGCACTGCAATGCGGTGGATTACTGCGTTCTTCTGTGCACTATTATACTGTGCTTGGATCTCTGGAGGGCAGCAATATAGGTCTCGGCACTTTTGGTTGAGTTACGTTGCGTCCGCTTATGTTACGTTTGGATAGGTTTGGATAGGATAGCATACTTTACTTTTGTGCTATACACTGCTCTTCGTCGCATTTCTGCTATCTACTGTGCTGTAATTTGCTATGCTTGGCGCAGGGTATGCTAGCAGTAATGGTCGTGGCATGATAGTCTTTGTTATGCTACGTTTGAGAATGTCACGATTGTTTAGGGTAGGACATGGTTGCTTCGGCCTTTGTGCTATACGCTGCTTTATTGTGGACCTCTGCACTCTACAGTGCCCTAATGCGTTCTGCTTGGCTGTGGGAGGCCTGCAAATGTGGTCTCGCCTCGTTAGCTTAAATGAGGTTGCCTATAGTTATATTATGTTTGGGTAGGTTAGGATAGGATTACCTCGACTTTTGCGCTATAAACTGCTATTCAGAGAACTTCCACCCTATACATTGCCCTACTATACCCTGCTCGATTCTGGAGGTAAACTAATAGTGGTCTCGGAACGAAAGATTGAGTTAGTCTACTGTTTGGATAGACATTGATTGATTTGGTTAGGTTTGCATAATCTTGATGTCGTGCTATACACAGCGATTCTAAGGATTTCTGGGCCCCACCCTCCTCTTATAGTTTCTGCCTTTCTGTGGGTAGACCAGCAATGGCGGTCGCTGCACGTTAGGTTGGGTTTGGCTACGTTTGTCTATGTCTCGATTGGTTAGGTTAGTACAGCATAACTCCGAATTTTGTGCTACAGGTGTTGCCAGCAATATTGGCCTCGCCACGTTATGTTTAGATACACTACGTTTGGGTAGGTAAGGTGCTGCCTGTTTATGTCATGACATGCTTGGCCATATGCTTTGCGCTTTACACTGCCATGCAGTGGACTTCTGCGCCCTACTGTGCTCTGGTATATTCTGATTGGCTCTGGGGGGCTAGCAAGTGTAGTCCCGGCGCGTGCGGTTGAGCAATGCCGCGGTTTGCTATGTTACGTTTGGTGAGGTTAGGACAGGGTAGTTTAGACATCTGTGCTAAACACTGCTATCCACGGGTTTCTGCCCTCTACTGGTTTCTACTACTTTCTGCTTGGCTTAGGTGTGACCAGGGATAGTGGTCTCTTCGCGTTAGGTTTACTTAGGCTACGTTTGCGTATGATAGGTTTCGTTGCGTTGGGACAGAATTGATTATAGTAAGGTTCCTTTCAATGCCTCTCAGTGAATTTCTGCGCCCTGCTGTGCTCGAACATGTTCTGCTTGGCTCTGGTCTGGCCAGAATTAGCGGTGCCGTCGTGTTAGTTTTGGCTAGGCTCCGCTCGAGTGTGCTACGTTTGGCTAGGTCAGGACAGGCTTCTTTGACTTTTGTGCTGTTCTCTGATATTCGGAGGATTTCTTCGCTCTACTGTGATCTAGCACGCCCTGCTTTGGCCTGTGGAAGCCAGAAACTGTGGCCCCGGCGCGATAGGTAGTGTCAGGATACGTTCGGTTATGTTTGGTTTGTTTGGGTAAGAATGGGATGTATTTGACTCTGGTGCTGTACACTGAAATGCGGCACATTTCTGCTCTCTACATTGCTTTACCATACTCTGCTCGAGTCTGGGGTGACCTGTAATAGTGTTGTCGACACGTCAGTTTTGAGTTAGGCTACGTTTGGTTAGGCTATGTGTGTTTGTGTTAGGTTAGGTTAGAATCGACCCTCGCGGTATACACTGCTTTTCTGTGGACACCTGCGTCCTACTGTGCTCTCCTGTATTCTGCATGGCCCAGGAGCGACCAGCAATAGTGGTCGTAACACCTTTTTGTGATTTAGGTTACGTATGGTTATATCATGGTTGGTTAAGCTAGGAGGGGCAAGCTTTGACTTTCGCGCTAAACACTGCTATTGGGTTGATTTCTGCGCTCTACACTGTTCTACTGTTTTCTTCTTAGCTCTGCCGAGGCCACAAATACCTATCACGGCACGTTTGTTTGCGTTACGTTACGTTTGGTTAGGTTACGTTTGTTTGGGTTAGGTTAGGAGAGGATGTCTTGGGTTATACTGACCTTCGTAGTATACGCTGCTCTTCTGTGGACTTCAGCGCTCTACTGTGCTCCAACTTAACCTGCTTGTCTCTGGGAATGCCAGCATTAGTGGTCCAGATACGTATGTTTACGTTAGGATACGTTTGATAATATTAAGCTTGGATAGGTTAGGAGATGGTAGCTTTGACAATTTTGCTATACACCGCTATTCGGTCCATTTCTGCGGTCTATATTACTCTACCGCACTCTGCTCGTCTCTGGGGTGGGCAGTAATTTTGGTCGTGGCGTATTAGGTTCATATAGGGTACGTATGGTTGTGTTCTGTTTGTTTGGGTTATGCTTGGATTGCTTCGACTTTTCTGCTACTCACTGCGTTTCTACTTATTTCTGCGCTCTACTTTCCTATAATATGCTCTGCTTGGCCTTGCGGATGCCAGAAATACTTGCCGCGGCACGATAGGATCAGATAGATTGCTTTCGGTAAGGTCAGACTGAGTTGGATTAGTTTAGGACGTCCTTGACTGATGTGCATTGCACAGATATTCTATGGACTATTGTGCTCTACTCTATCATATTCTGCCTATCTCTGGGGATGCCACCATAGGTGGTCGCGGCACGCAAGCTTCAGTTATGTTACTTTTGGTTAGGTTAGGTTAGGTAAGGTTTGGTCATGATATCCTTGGCTTCTGTCTTAATCTCTGCTTTTCGGCGGAATTCTGCGATCTGCTGTGCTCTAACATGCTCAGCTTGGCAATGATGATGCCAGAAATTGTGGTCTCGTCATGTTAGGTTGAGTTGGGCTTCGTTTAACTAGGTTAGGTTATGTCAGGGTAGGTTAGGCTATCATTGACTGAAGTGCTGCTGATTTCTGCGCTCTACTGTTCTCTAGTATGTTCTGCTTGGCCCTGTAGATGCCAGCAATAGTGTTCTCGCCATGTTCGGTTAAGATACGCTACGTTTGATTAGGTCACGTTTGCTATGGCTAAGTTTGGTTAGCCTCGACTTTTCTGCTATACACTCGGATCCTATGGAATTCTGCGCTCTGCTCTCTTCTATTGTGCTCTGCTTGGCGCTCTGGAGGCCAGCAATACTGGTCGCGGCTGATTAGGTTGAGTTAGATAGCGTTTGGTCGGGTTATGATACTTTGGATTAGGTTAGGATGTCTTTGACTTCTGTGCCCAAGACAACTATCCTATCGACTTCTGGGCTCTACTGTGATCTATCACATTCTGATTCTCGGTGTGGAGGCCAGAAATAGTGGTTTCGGCACGTTAGGCTCTGTTAGTCAAGGTTTGGTTAGGCCACGCTAGTTTGTGTTAGGTACTGATAACTTGGAATCTCGTGGCATGCACAATTACTCGGTGGATTTCTGTGCTCTGCTATGCTCTGCTCGATAATGGGAAGGCCAGCAACAGCAGTTGCGGCTCCTTAGGTTGTGTTACGTTATGTTCGGTTATGTTACAGGTGTATTGGTTATGTACGGCTAGGCTGCCTTTGGTTGTGATAGCTTATACTTTTGTGCTATGCACTCCAATACGTTGGATTTCTGCGCCCATCTATGCTCCAGTATGTTCTGCTTGTCTGTGGAGAGGCCAACAGTTGTGGCCTCGGCACGTTGCGTTGAGATAGATTGCGCTTGTTTGCGTTACGCTTGGTTACGATAGGCTAGGGTAGCTTTGACTTTTATGCTATTCACAGCTATATGATGGGTTTCTGCACTATGCTGTGCTCTCGCGTGTTCCACTTTGCTCTGAGGGGCCAGCAATGGTGGTCGCGCCACACAAGTGTGTGTCAGGTTACGCTTGCATTCGATACGTTGGGACTGGCTTAGTTTGGGTAACTTTGACTTTTGCGCTATTCAGTGCTGTTCGGATGATTTCTGCGCTCTACTGTGATATAGTATGGCCTGCTTCGCTTTGGGTATGCCAGGATTAGTGGTGTCAGCGGCATAGACTGAGTTATGCTAAGTTTGGTTAGGTTCCGTTTGTCTTGGGTAGGACATGACAGCTTCGTCTTTCGTGTTATACAATATCATACAGTGGAATCCAGCGCTCTACTGTGTTCCATTATACTCTGCTCGAACCTGGGGTTGTCAGTCGCAGAGGTCGCGGCTCGTTATTTTGGGACATGTTACGTTCGGTTACGTTACGATTCGTTATGTTAGGAGAGGATGCCTTTAACTTTTGAGATATACACTATCATTTGGTGGATTTCTGCGCTCTGGTGTGACCTTATATTTCCTGCTTTGCTCTGGGAATTGCAGAAATAATGGCCGCGGCGCCTTGGGCTTAGTTAGGTTACGTTTAGTTCGATTAGGTTTGTTAGCATTAGGTTAGTATATCTTTGACTTTCGTGCCATAGACTGCCATCCTATGGACCTCCGCGCTGTACTTTCCTCTAATGTGCCCTGCTTGGAGGTGGGGAGGCCAGGAGTTGTGGCCTCGGCACTTTAGTTTATAATAGGTTGTGTTCGGTTATATTACGTTAGGTTAGGTTACGATGGGATAGCGTTGACGTTTGTGATATAAACTGCTATTCGGTGGATTTCTACTCCCTACGTTGCCCCTTAATAATCTGATTGTATCCGTGGAGGCCAGAAACAGCGATCTCGGCACGTTAACTTCAGAAAGATTATGTACCTCTATGTTACGTTTGGTTAGGTTACAGAAGGGTAGCTTCGACTTTTACGCCACAAGCTACTGTTAGGTGCGTCTTTGCGCACCACACTGCCCTAATACGCTCTACATGTCTTTATGGAGGTCAGCAAAAGTAGTCTCAGCACGTTATGTTGAGTTAGGCTACGATTGGTCGTGCTACGTTTGTATAGGTTAGGACCAGAAAGCTTCGGCTTTTGGGCTATACACTATCGTTCGGTGGATTTCTGCTCTCTACTGTGCTCAAATATGCTCTGCTTGGCAGTGGGGAGGCTGTCAACTGCGGTCTTGGCATGTTGGTTTTAGCTATGCTACTTTCGGCTGTGTTACGCTAGCATGGGTTATGTTTGGATAGCTTTGACTTACGCGGTGTAAACAGTTTTTCAGTGGTTTTCTTCGCTCAGTTGTGTGCTAGTATGTCCAGCTTGGCGTTGGCGAGGCAAACAATCGCGGTGCCACGGCAGGTTATGTTCATATGGATTACGTATTGTTATGTAAAGTTAGGTTAGGTATGGATAAGATAGCTATGTCTTTTGCGCCGTACACCGCCACTCCGTGGATTTATGTGCTCTACATTGCTGTAATAAGCTCTGTAAGGCCCTAGGGAGGACAGCAATACTAGTTTCGCCTCATTATGATGAGTTACGCTACGTTAGGCTTGGCTAGTGCTGGACAAATTGGGTAAGTGTACGTTCCACTTCTGTGCTGTAAACTGCAGTGCGGCAGACTATGGAGCTCTAATGTGCTCTAGTATATTCTACTTGGCCCTGGCGAGGCTAGCAAGGGTGGTCCCGTCAAGTTACGTTGAGTTAAGAAACGTTCGGTGGTGTTACGTATGGTTATGTTAGGACAGTGTGACATCGACTATTGTGCTATGCACTACGATTATATGGATTTATGCGCTCTACTCTTCACTAACAAGTTCCAGTTGGCTCTGGGGATGTCAGAAAAGGTGGTTTCGTAATGTCAGGAAGAGTTTGGTTACGTTTGGATACGTCCCGTTTGGTCAGGGTAGCATAGGACAGCATTGACTTTTTCTATGTACACTGCTATACTGTTGATCTTTGAGCTATACTGTGCACCAATGTTTTCTGCCTCACCCTGTGGTGGTCAGCAATAGTGGTGGCTGCACGTTTGGTTAAGTTAATTTACGCTTGGTTCGGTTAGTGTAGGATAAGTTTGGTCAGGTTGTCTGTGACGCTTGTGCTATACACAGATTTTCTATGCATTTCTGCACTCTAAACTCATCTAATATGTTCTGCTTGGCTCTGGGGAGAGCAGCAATAGTTGTCCAGGCACGTGAGTTTTAGTTATGTTACGTTTCGCTAGGTTAGGTTAGGTCAGGTTAGGATGGGATATTTGCGTCTTCTGTGCTGCACACTGCTATTTGGTGGCTTTCTGCGCTCCACAGTACTCCATTATGTCCTACTTGTCACCGGGGATAGCAGCAATAGCTTTTACGGCACGTTAGGTTGTGTTAGCTTACGCTTGATTAGGTTAGGTTAGTCCGGGTGTCATGCGATTCACCGTCGAGTCGCTCGCTGGATGGCGACCATGGTCGTGCGCGGTTACGGCACGATTTCCTACGTGGCGTCGGTCGTCATGGCGGGTGTTACGCCGTTCGGTCTGCTACCGCGGGAGGGGCGTGGGGCAGTATATACGGACTCCTCCACCGAGGCGGCGACGGTGCTCCTGCAGAATGGGCCGTTTCGTTGAGGCGTATGTTCCGACGGCCCTTGATGACCGCCTGGCGGGTCTGGATGAGGAAGCAGAACAGCCGTGGGCACCGGTAGATAGGGCCTGTGCTCCCCCCTCTGGATGCATCAGCGCGCAGCGGCAGCCGGCACAGCTTCCGCCTGACGCAGGTGCTAACCGGGCACGGGTGCTTCGGTCAGTACCAGTGTCGTATCGTGCAGGAACGTGCGACGTGCTGTCATCAATGCGCGGAGGGGGGGTCTCGGCGCTGCACATGCTATAGGAATGTCCGGCGTTGCCTCTCGAGTCCCGGGACCTGTGTCGCGTGGTTGGTCGTTACCTTTCTTTCTCCGTTGTCGTGGCGCAGACGACGGAGAGCTTTGGTGCGTGGTGCGCTGTGGCCTCCTCCTTCGATGCTGTTATGTTAGAGATGGAGGCCGAGAAGAGAGCCCGCGAGCGGATGGCGGGCTTCTCACGCGTGGGGCTGCGGAGGCTTAGAGCGCCGCGCCGCTCGGCGCGTCGCGCTCAGCGGTAAGGGTTAACGCATTAGCCCTCCACCTTCGCGAGCTGACCTGTACCTGCGGCCGGGAGGACCGCCACTCTCTCCCTTTGCATCCCAGGTTAGAGAGACCACGGGCATGCGCTTTGCGTCCCGCCTGTTCGTGAGACAGTGACCCTGCCGCGCGGCGCCACGTGGTGGTCGCGCGATGCCCGCAAGGTATGAGTGTGTTTCGGTGTGGTGGTATGCATTGTGTGTGCCTGCGAACGACCCATCTCGCGCTCACGGGCGCGGATGTTTCGGGTGCGAGCTCCCGTCTCGCCGAGAGGCAACTACGGTTGTGTCACGGTGGCGCCCTGGCAATTGCGTCGCCGCGAAGTCCAGGGCGCACCGAAATGCGAAAGGCTGGCCATCGTGGGGGACTTGGTGTGTAAAAACCCCACCTAAACGCGCCCCTTCCACTATGGGCGCCGTGTACCTTAGGACGATGTCCCCTACGTGAAAAAGGGTTAGCCTGTGTTAGGTTGCAATAGCTTTGACTTTTCCGCTATGCATTGCCAGTCTACGGGCATCTGCGCACTACGCTCCTCTAATATTTTCGGCTTGGCTGTGGGGAGTGCAGCAGTGGTGTCCGCGTCCCGCCATGTCGAGTTAGGCTTCGTTTGGTTCGGTTACATTTGCTTGGGTTAGATGCGAATGGCTTTGTCTTCTTTGCTATGCACTGCGATTCTGTGGATTTCTGCGCTCCACTCTCCTCCAATATGCTCTGCTTCGACCAGAGGAGGGCAGCAATAGATGTCTCGACACGCTAGGAATGGCTAGGTTGCGTTTGGATAGGATAACTTACGGTTGTTTTAACGTTTGTGCTTTACAATGCTATACGGTGGATTTCTGCGCTCTACTGTGCTATTATGTGCTCTGCTTGACGCTTTGAAGGCCAGCAATAGTGGTCTCGGCACGTTGGTTTGGGTTATGCTGCGTTTGGTTAGGTTATGTTTGGTTAGGTTAGGATAGGATGGCATTGACTTTTGTGCTATGAACTGATATTCGGCTGATTTCTGCGCTTTGCTGTGCTCTAATATTCCCTATGTGGACGTGTGGATGCCAGCAATCGTGGTCTCGTCACGTTAGGTTGTGCTAAGCTTCGTTCGGCTAGGGTTAGGTTAGATTATGGTTGGTTGGGTTTGCTTTGACTTTTGTGATGTACACTTCCATTCGGTCGATATTTGCCCTCAGCCTCGCTCTACTGGCGTCCTCTTTTCTAAGGGGAGGTCAGCAATAGTTGTGTAGGCACGTTATGTCGAGTTACGTTACGTTCGATTAGGTTAGGGCAGGTTAGGTTTGGTCAGGGTACCTTTGACTTTTGTGATATAAACAGCAATGCGGTGGACTTCTGCGCAATACTGTTCTCTAGTATATTCCACTGGGCTCCGCGGGGGCCAGCAATAGTGGTCTCGTCAAGTTAGGTTATGAAAGTTACGTTTGGTTAGGTTAGGGTAGCCTGTGTTAGGCTCTATGACTTTTCTGATGTTCCTTGCCATTCTGTGGACTTCTGCGCTCTGAACTCCTCTAATATGCTCCGCATGGCGGTGAGGAGTCCAGCAAAAGTGTGCTCGGCTCGTAAGGTTTAGTTAGCTTACGTTCGGTTTGGTTAGGTTAAGTCAGGCTGGGTCAGGGTTTCTTCGACTTCTGTGCTGTGCACTGCTACTTGGTGACTTCCTGCGATCTGATGTGCTCCAGTATATTCTGCTTGTCGCTGGGGAGGCCAGCAATAGCGGTCTGGGCACGATAGGTTAAGTTAGGTTACGTCTGGTTGTATCAATTTTGGACATATTATTATAGGATGGAATCCACTTTTGTGATGCAGGATGATATTCGGTGAATTTCTGCGTCCTGCATTGCTCTACTATACACTGCTCTTCCCTGGAGGGGTCTCTAATCGTGGTCTGGGCTCGTTAGGTTGAGTTCTGCAATATTT
>NW_016914938.1:570588-693002 GCF_001483705.2 Eufriesea mexicana
TACTATATTCTGCATGGCCATGGGGAGTCTAGCAGTGATGCTCGAGGCTTGGTATGTCAAGTTAGGTTTCGTTTGGTTCGATTATATTTGTTTGGGATAGGTGCGGATGGCATTGGCTTTTGTGCTATGCACTGCTATTCGGTTGATTTCGGCCCTCTGCATTGCTCTACCATACTCTGTTCGACTCTCAGGTGGCCAGCAATTGTGATCTCGGCACGTTAGTATAGGTTAGGCCACGTTCTTTCTTGTTGGGTTAGGATAGAATCGACCCTCGCGGTATACACTGCCTTTCTGTGGACACCTGCGCTCTTCTGTGCTCTACCTTAGCCTGCTTGTGTCTGGGAAAGCCAGCAATAGCGGTTCCGACACCTAAGGTTAAGTTACGATACGTTTGATAATAATAAGCTTGGATATGTTAGGAAATGATAGCTTTGACTTTTTTGCCATACAACGCTGTTCGGTCGACATCTGCAGCCTATGTTGCTCTACCACAATCTGCTCGTCACTGGGGTTGCCACTAATAGTGGTCATGGCGGATTATGTTCAGATATGGTACGTTTGATTATGTTATGTTTGCAAAGTTTATGTTCTGATTTCTTCGACTTTCCGCTATACACTGCGTTCCTATGGATTCCTGCGCTCTACACTCCTATTGTATGCTCTGCTTGGCCCTGTGGATGCCAGAAATACATGTCGTGGCACGTTAGGTTCAGATAGATTCCTTCGGTAGTGTCAGGTTAAGTTGGATTAGGTTAGGGTATTGTTGACTATTGTACTTAGCACAGATATCCGATGGACTACTGTGCTCTATTGCGGTCTATCATGTTCTGCTTATCTCTGGGGACGCCAGCATCTGTGGTCGCGGTACGCTAGTTTCAGTTATGTTACGTGCGGCTAGGTCTGGTTAGGATATGTTTCGTCAGGGTATCCTTGACTTCTGTGCTATTCACTGATTTTCTGTGGAATTCTGCGTTCTACTGTGCTCTAATAAGCTCTGCTTGGCTCTGTGGATGCCAGCAATAGTGTCTTCGGCACGTTAGATTGATTTGTGCTACGCTTGGTTAGGTTCGGTTAGGTCAGGTTAGGTTAGGAGATATTTTACTATTACGCTATACGCTGCTATTTGGAGGCTTTCTGCGCTCTGGTGCACTCTAGCATATTCTGCTTGTCTCTGGGTACGCCAGCAATTGTGGCCTCGGCACGTTACATTAAGTTATGTTTCGTTGTGTTATGCAACGTTTGGATGTGTTATGTTAGCTTAGGTTAGTTCTTGCTATCTTTTACTTTCGTAGTATACACTGCTATGCCGTCGATTCCAGAGCTTGTGTAACGCAACGTTCGTGTATGTTGCGATTGGTTAGGCTTGAAGAGGACAGTTTCGACTTTTCTGCTATTCAGTACGATTCCTTGGGTTTCTACCCTCTGCTCCCCACTATTATGCTCTGCTTGGCCCCGAGGACGCCAGGAATGGTGCTCACGCCAAGTTCGGTTAGGTTACGCTACATTTGGTTAGGGTACGTTACCTATGGCTAAGTTCCGAGAGCTGCGACTTTAGTGCTATACACCGCGATCCTATGGTATTCTGCGTTCTGCTCTCTGCTGTTATGTTCTGCGTGGCTCATTGGAGGCCATCAATGCTTGTCGCGGCAGGTTAGGTTGAGTTAGATTACGTTTGGTCGGGTAAGGATATTTTGGGTTAGGTTAGGAAAGCTTTGACTACTCTGCCCAACACAACTGTCCTGTTGACTTCTGGGCTCTTCTGTGCTCTATCGTACTCTGCTTCTCGGTGGGGAGGCCAGCAATAGTGGTCTCGGCACGTAAGGTTGTGTTAGCCAACGTTTGGTTAGGCTACGTTAGTTTGAGTTAGGTATTGGTAACTTGGACTCTCGTGGCATGCACTGTTGTGCGGAGGATTCGTGCGCTCTGCTTTGCTCTGATCTGCAATGGGAAAGCCAGCAATAGCAGTTGCGGCTCCTTAGGTTGCGTTACGTTACGTTTGGTTGTGTTACGGTTGGATAGGTTTGTAGAGGATAGCTTCGAAATTTCTGGAATACACGGAGATTCAATTGATTCCTGCCCTCTACTCTCCTCTAATATGCTACGCTTAACTCTGTGGACGTCAGCAGTGCTGGTCGCGGTAAGTTAGGTTGAATCAGATTACGTTTGGTTTGCTCAGGGTGGGTCATGTTACGTTAGAGTATCATTGACTCTTGTGATGTACGCTGCAACGACGCGGATTTCTGTGATCTACTTTGCTGTAGTTTATTATGCTTGGCCGTGGGGAGGTTAGCAGCAGTGGCGTAATCACGTTCGGATCAGTTATGTCACGTTTGGTTACGTTACGTTTGGTTATGTTACGTTTGGTTAGGTTACATTTGGATAGGTTAGGATAGTATAGCTTTGTCTTTAGCGCTATGCACTGCCATTCGGTGGATATCTGCGCTGTACTATACTCTAATATGCTCTGCTTGGCACTGTGGATGCCAGCAATAGTTGTCTCGGCACGTTTGTTTGAGTTGGGCAACGTTTGGTTAGGATACGTAAGTTTGGGTTAGGTTTGCATAGCTTCGACTTTCGCGGTACGCGCGGCTACTCGGTAGATTTCTCCATTCTGCTGTGCTCTAATTTGTCCAGCTTCGCTCCGGGAGGGCCTGCAGCAGTGGTATCGGCACGTTACGTTAAGCAAGGCTACATTGCTTAGGTTAGGTTGTGTCAGGCTTGTTTAGCATATCTTTTATCTCTGTGATTTACACTACAATGCGGCGGATTTCCGCGCTGTACTGCGCTCTTGTATGTTCTGGTTAGCTCTGCGGAAGTCAACAATTGTAGTCCAGGCAGCTCAGGTCGGGCTAGGTTACCTTTGGATACGTTGGGCAAGTATGTCCATGGCTATTGCGCTATACACCGCTTTTCGGTGGATTTCTGCTCTCTGCGGCCCTCTAATACGCCCTGCTTGGCTCTGTAGTTTCCAAAAACAGCTGCCTCGGCACGTTAGGTTGAGTTAGCCAACGTTTGGTTAGGTTAGGCTGCGCAATGTTGCTTACGTTACCATTGACTTTTGTGCTGTACACTGCTTTTCGATGGTTCCCTGCGCCCTGCATTGCCCTACAATACTCTGCTCGACACTCGGGAGGCCAGTAATAGTGGTCCCGCCAGGTAACTTTGATTTAGGCTAAGCTTGGCTATGTCACGTTTGGTTAGCTTAGGAGACTGTATCATTGTCGTTTGCCCTATATACTTCTATTCGGTGCACTTCTGCGCTGCACTGTGCACCAATGTGCTCTGCTTGGTGATGGCGTGGCCAGTAATAGTGGTCTCGGCACGTTAGGTTGAGCAAGCATGCGTTTCGTTTGGTTAGGTCAGGAAGGCTCGGTTAGGATTTCTCTGACTTTTGTGGCGTAGACAGCTTTTCGGTGGATTTCAGCGCTACGCATTGCTCTACTGTACTCTGCTAGACTCTGGGGAGGCGAGCAATCATTGTCGTGGTACGTCAATTTGAGTTAGGTTACGTTTGGTTAGGTTAGGTTTGTTTAAGTTTGGTTATGGTGGCATTTAGCTTCGTACTATGCACTGCTATTCGATTGATCTCTGTGATCCACTGTTCTCTGCTACACACTGGTTGGCTCACGGAAGGCCAGGTGAAGTGGTCGCTGCACGTTATGTTATGTCATGCTACGTTCTGCTCGGCTCGTATATATCAGGTTAGGTTACGATATCTATGCCTTTTTTGCAATTCACTACAATGTGACGGATTTCTGCGCTCTACTGTGCTCCCTATATTCTGCTTGTATCTGTGGAGGCCAGCAATAGTGGTCTCGGCACGTTAGGTTGCGTTATGTTACGTTTGGTAAACTTATGTTATGCGAAGCTCGGTAAGGTTATCTTAGTCTTTGGTGCTATGCGCTGCTGTTCGGAGCATTAATGCGCTGCACTGTGCTCTACTATATTATGCGTGGAACTGGGAATGCCACCAATAGTGGCCGCGGCACGTTACGTTGGAGTAGGCTACGTTTGGTTAGATTATATTAGCTGGTGTTATTTCTTGATAGGTATGTCTTTTGCACTATGCACTGAGAATCTGTGGATTTCTGCGCTCTACTGTCCTCTAGTAAGTTTTGCTCGACTCTGTGGGAATAGCAATAGCGGTCCGGGTGCGTTTGCTTGAGTTATGTTACGTTTGTCTATTTTAGGTTTGGATATATTAGGATAGGGTAGCTTTGACTTTTATGATATACACTGCTATTCGGAGGATTCCTGCACTTGGCTCCGCCACATTTTGCTTGGCCCTGCGGCGGCCAACAATAGCCGCTGCACGCTATGTTCAGTTAGGCTACGTTTAAATATGTTTCAGTAGCCTATGTTTCGTTAGGGTGGCTTCGACTTTCGCGTTGTACACTATTATCCGACGGGTTCCTGTAACCCACTGTGCTCTACTGTATTCTGCTTGGCTCTGTGGGGTCCGGTAGAGGTGGTCGCGGCACGCACCTTTTAGATACGCTACGTTTGGTTATGTTAGGTTACATCAGGTTATGCTAGGATATCTTCGATTTTTGTGCTACTCACTGCAACGCGGGATATTCCTGCGAACTACCGTGCTCTAGTACACTCCACTTGTCTCTGTAGAGGTCAACAATAGCTGTCTCGTAATGCTTGGTCGCTATGCTACTTCGACTTTTGTGCTATACACTGCTATTCCTTTAATTTCTGTGTTCCACTGCGATCTACTGCATTTCGCTTGGCCCTGGAGTTGCCAGGTGCAGTGGTCGCGTCACGTCATGATGAGATATGCTACGTTTGGTTAGGTTTGGTTGGGACAGGTTGGGTTACGATTACTAAAGCCTTCGTGCTATTCACTGCAGTGAGTAGCATTTCTGCGTCCTACTGCGCAATAGTACATTCTGCTTGTCTCTGTGGATGTCAGTACTGGTGGTCTGGTCTTGTTAGGTTGAGTTAGGCTTCGTTTGGGTATGATACATTTGACTAGGATAGGGCAAGCTACTTTGGCTTCTGTGCTATTCACTGCTTCTCGGTGGATTTCTGCGCTCCAATTTGTTCCAGTCTCTCCTTCTGGCCCCAGGTGTGCCGGCAATATTGTTCTCGACACGTTAGGTTGAGCTATACCACTGTACGTTATCTGACGTTTGGTGAGGTTAAGGCACGAGAGTTTAGACATCTGTGCTTTACACTGCTATCCTCCGACTTCTGCGCCCTGCTGCGTTCCTATATTCTCTTCATGGTTCTGCAGAGGCTAGCAATAGTGTTCTCGACGCGTTAGGTATAGTCAGGCTACGTTTGCATATGACAATTTCGGTTATGCTAGGACATAATATCTTAGACCTTCGTGCCATTCACTGCCGTTCGGTGGATTTCTACGCCACACTGCACTCCAATATGTTCTGCTTAACTCTGGGGTGGCCAGAAATAGTGGTATAGGTACGCTAGCTTGAGTTATGTTACGTTTCCTCAGGGTAGGTAAGGAAGGCATGGTTAGGGTATCTTCGACTCTTCTGGCATAAACTGCCCTTCGGTCGATTTCTGGGCTCCACATTGCTGCACTAAACTCTGCTCGACATTCTGGAGGCGAGCAATAGCGGTCGCGACACGCCAGATTTAGTTTGGTTACGTTTGGCTATGTTATGTTAGGCTATGCTTGGACATGAAGGCTTTGACTCTCGTGCCGCACAGACATTCGGTGTGTTTCTGTGATATACTGTGCTCTTCCACATTCTGCTTGGTTATTGAAGTTTCGGTTCGGTCAAGTCTTGCTAGTATATCTGCTGCCTTTGCGCTATTCACGCCAATGAGGAGGATTTCTGCGCTCCACAGTGCCCTAGTACATTCTGCTTGTCCCTGTGGATGTCAGCAATGGTGGCCTGGTCATGTTAGGTTGAGTTAGGCTTTGTTTGCATACGATAAGTTTTTCTAGGTTAGAACAGGCTACTATGACTTCTTTGCTAATCACTGCTATTCGGTGGATTTCTGCGCTCTAATGTGCTCTAGTGTCTCTGCCTGGCGCCGGGGATACGAGCAATAGTGGTCTCGGCACGATAGGTTGAACTGTGCCACGTAACGTTATGTTACGTGTGGTGAGGTTTGGAAAGGAGAGTCTAGACATCTCTGCTGTACACTGCTGTCCTCCGACTACTGCGCTCCACTGCGTTCTAATGCATTCTGCTTGGATCTAGGGAGGCTAGTAACAGTGGTCTCGGCGTGTTA
The DNA here is from genome assembly GCF_001483705.2 of Eufriesea mexicana. Classification (NCBI taxonomy): domain Eukaryota; kingdom Metazoa; phylum Arthropoda; class Insecta; order Hymenoptera; family Apidae; genus Eufriesea; species Eufriesea mexicana. The sequence continues at coordinate 576,805 of NW_016914938.1, forward strand.
GGCTTAGTAAGGCTACGTGCGTATGTGACACGGTTGGTTATGCTAGGACAGAGTGTCTTAGACTTTCGTGACATTCATTGCCAGTTGGTGGAATTCAGCGCCCTACTGCGCACCAATATGTTCTGCTTAGATCTGGGATGGCCAGTATTTGTGGTATCGGTACGTTAGGTTGGACTATGTCTCGTTTCGTTAGGGTATGTTAGGAAGGCATGGTTATGATACCATTGTCTTTTGTGCTCTACACCGCTATTCGTTGGGTTTCTGCGCTATCATGTGCTATAATATGCTCTGCTTGGCTCTGGTGTGGCCAGTAACAGCGGTCTCGAAACGTTAGTTTGAGTGAGGTTACCTACCGTTAAGTTAGGTTAGGATAGCTCTGTTCGGATTTCTTTGACTTTTGTGCTATAAACGGCTATTCGGTGGATTTCTGCACTCTAATGCGCTCTAATATGCTCCGCTTGGCCATGGAATGCAAGCAGTATTGATCTCGTCGCGTTATGTTTAGTTGCACTAGGTTTGGGCATTTTAGGTTAGGACAAGTTAGGTCAGGATATACTTGACTTTTGCGCTATGCTGCCGTTTGGAGGATTTCTGTGATCTACTGTGCTCTCCTACACTCTGCTTCGTTCAGTGGAGGCCAGGAGCAGTGGTTAATGCACGTTATGTTGAGCTGCACTGCGTTCGGGTAGGTTCCGTTAGGTCAGGTTAGGACACGCTATCTTCGACTTTTGTGCTATTCACAGCAGTGCTGTGGATTTCTGCGCCCTAATGTGCTCTAGTACATTCTGCTTGTCTCTGTCGAGGCCAGCGATAGTTTTCTCGTCATGTTTGGATGAGTTGGTCATCGTATGTCTGACACGCTTCGCTATGTTAGGATGTGCTACTTTGACTTTTGTGCTTTACACTGCTTTTCGGCTGATTTCTGTGACCCACAGTGCTCAACTGCATTCTGATTTGCTGCGCGGAGGCCAGGAGGAGTTGTCGCGGCAGGTTTTTTTGAGTTACCCTACGCCTCGCTTGGTTAGGCTGTCAGGTTATGTTAGGTCGCCATCGAGTTTTGAGCTATTCACAGCTATGCGGAGGCTCTCTGCAAACAACTGTGCTCTCGTACTCTCTACATGTCTCTGTGGAGGCCAGCAATTGTCGTCTCGGCGCGTTAGGTTTATTTATGCTACGCTTGCATGTGACATGTTTGGTTATGTTAGGATATATTATCTTGGTCTATCGTGCCATTCACTGCAATGCGGTGGATTTCTGCGTCCTACTGCGCTCCAATATGATCTGCTTGGCTCTGGGGTGGCCAGTAATAGTGTTATAGGCAGGTTAGTCTGATCTATGTTGCGTTCCTTTAGGGTAGGTTAGGAAGACATAGTCAGGATTTCTTTGACTTTTGTGACATGCACTGCTATTCAGTGGATATCTGCGCTATACATTTCTCTACGACACTCTGCCAGACCCTGGGGAGCCAAGCATTAGTGGTAGAGGCACGTTATTTTGGGTTAGATTATGTTTGGTTAGGACTGGATGGGACCAGTTTCGTTAGGGTAGCATGACTTTGCTGCTATACATTTTTCCGGTCGATTTCTGCGACCTACTGTGTATGCTGCTCGGCCCTGGGGATACCGGGAGCAGTGGTCTCGGCACGCTACGTTCAGTTATGCTACGTTTGGCTGGGTTAGGTTAGGCTAAGTTTGGAAAGGATAGCTTTGACTTTCGTGCTATGCACTGTTATTCGGCGGATCTCTGTGTTCTGCTGTACCCTCCTGTATCCTGCTAGACTATGAGGAGTCCAGGAGCATTGGTCGCGGTACGTCATGTTCGGTTATTCTGCGTTTGGTGAGATTAGATTAGTTCAGGTTATGCTAGGATATATACCTCTTTTGTGCTATAAACCACAGTGCGGTGGATTTCTTTGCTATACTGTACTCTGGTACATTGTCCTTGTCTCTGCGGAGGCGAGCAATTTTGTTCTCGCCAGGTTAGGTTGAGTTATGTTAGGTTTGGGCATGTCACGTTTAGCTAGGTTAGGATGGCCTACATTGACTATTGTGCCTTACATTGCTATTCGTTGGATTCCTGTGATCCACTGTGCTCTACCGCGTTCTCCATTGCCCGGAGATGTCAGGAGCAGTGGTCGCTGCACGTAATGCTGTGTTATGCTGCGTTTGGTTAGGTTAGATATTATCAGCTTACGTTAGGGTAACTACTGCTATCGTGCTGTTCACTGCGATGCGGTGCATCTCTGCGCTCTACTGTGCTATAGTACATTCTGCTTGCCTCTGTGGATACCAGCGATAGTGGCCTCGTCATGTAAGGTTGGGCTTGGCTACGTCTGGATGTGATACGTTTGGCTAGGATAGGATATGCTACTTAGACTTCTGTGCTATTCACTGCTATTCGGTGGATTTCTGCGCCCTGACGTGCTCTCATATGCTCTGCTCGCCTCTGCGTAGGCCAGAAATATTTTTCTCGTCACGCCATGTTTAGTTACACTACGCTCGGTTAGGTTATGTGAGGACAGGATATGTCAGGGTATGTCTGACGTTTGCACTGTAAACCGCCATCCGCGGATTTCTGCACTCTAGTGTGCTCTAGTGTGTTCTGCTTGACTCCGGGGTAGCCAGGAACAGAGGCCTTTGCACGTTAGTTTCAGCTCTGCTACCTTCGGTCATGTTAGGTTTGGTGAGGTTAGGATAGGAGTGTTTATGCTTTTGCGATATACACTGCTGTGCGCGGATACCTGCGATCTACTGTGTTCTAATACCTTCTGCTTGTCTCTGGAGCGGCGAGCCCTATTGAAATCGGTACGTTAGGTTTAGATATGTTACGTTCTGTTGGATTATGTTAGGACAGGTTAGGTGTGGTTATGTTTGACTTTTGTGCTATACACTGCAATGCGGTGAATTTCTGCGCTCTGCTGTGCATCCGTATATTCTGTTTGGCTCTGCGGAGCCATAAATAGCGGTCGCGGCACGTTAGGTTGAGATAGGTTACTCTAGCATGTACTGCATGGCACTGTGGAGGCGAGAACTAGTGATCACGGCCCGATAGGTTTAGCAATTCCATGTTTGGTTAGGTTAGGTTCGGTCGGGTTGAGTTAATACACATTCGACTATTCTGCCACACGTTGCTATTTGGAGGCTTTCTACGCTCTGCTCTGCTCTTGTATATTCCACTTTGCTCTGTGGAATCCAGCAATAGTGGACCTGGCACTTTCGGTTATGTTAGGTTGCATTTGGTTAAATTAAGTTTGGACAGCTTAGGATAGGGTGGCTGTGACTTTTGTGCTTTGTACTGCTATTCGGTGAACTACTGCGCTATACTGTGCCCTAATTTGCTCTGCTTGGCAATGGGGTGGCTAGAAATTGTGGTCTCGGCACGTTAAGTTGAGATAAGTTACGTTTGGGATGGTTGTGTTTGCTAGGGTTAGGTTTGGATAGCTATGACTTCCTTGGCATAGACGGTAATTCAGTGGATTTCTGCGCTCTGTCGTGCACTAATATACTCTGCTCGGCTCTGGAGAAGCCAGCAACAGTGGTCGCTGCTGGTTAGGTTGTGTTTGATTACGTTTAGGTATGTTACGTTTGGCTAGGTTTGGAGAGTGTAGATCGAACTTTTGTGCTACGTACTGCTATTCGGTGGACTTCGTTGCTCTGCTGCGAGCTGCTAAATTCAGCATGGATATGGCTCGTGGAAAGGCAGCAATAGTGGTCTTGGCGCGTTATTCTCAGTTAGGCAACGTCTGGTTGTTTTAGGTTAGCTCAGGTTGTGTTAGGATATTCATGACGTTTGTGCTATACATTGAAAGGCCGCGGTTGTCTGTAACCTACTGTGCTGTATTGTATTCTGCTTGGATCCGGGGAGGTCAGCAATGGTTGTGTAGGACGGTCAGGTTGAGTCAGGTTACGCTTCGTTATGCAGCGTTTGGTTAGGATAGGCCAAGGCAGATTTGACATATGTGCTATACACTGCTATTCGGTTGGTTCCTGCGCCCTACATTGCTCTACTATACTCTGCTCGACTCTAGGGAGGCCAGCAAAGGTGGTATGTGCACGTTACTTTGGGATAGGCTACGTTTGGGCGCGTTACGTTTGGTTAGGTTCGGATAGGGGAGATTTGACTTTTGCGCTCTACACTGCTATCCGCTGGATTCCTACGCTCAACATTTCTCTACTATACGCTGCACTACCCTGAGGTGGCCAGCAATAATGGTCGCTGCACGTTAGGTTGAGTTATGTTACGTTTAGGTATATTACGATTGTTTAGGTTAGGAGGGGATAGCTTTGACTTCCGTGCTGTTCACCGCCATTGTGTCGATTTCTGCACTATAATGTGCTCTAATGTGTTCTGCTTGTCTCTGGGTGGGCCTGTACTAGTGGCATCGTCACGTTTATTGGAGTTATGCTACGTTTGGTTAGGATAGGTTAGGCCATGTTATGTTAGGATACCTTTAACTTTTGTGCTTTTCACTGCCATGCGGTGGACTACTGCACCTACTGTGGTCTAGTATATTCTGATTGGCTCTGTGAAAGCCAGCAAAAGTGGTCTAGGCACGATAGGTTGTGTAATGTGACGTTCGATTATTTTACGTTTGGTCAGGTTAGGATTTGATAGCTTCGACTTTTGTGGCGCAAGCTGTTTTCCGTTGGTTTTGCGCGCTCTGCTGTGTCCTAATACTCCCTGCTTGTCTCTGGGGAGGCCGGAAATAGTAGTCTCGGCACGTTAGATCGAGTCTGGTTACGCTTGGTTAGGCTATGTTAGTTTGTGTCAGGTTAAGGTAGCTTCGACTTTTCCGCTATTCGCTGCCATTATATGGGCTTCAGCGCTCTACTCTCTTCAAATACGTTTTGCTTGGCGATGGGAAAGCCAACAATAGTGATCCATGCACTTTAGGTTGGATTTGGTTGCGTTTGGTTACGATATGTTTGGCTGGGTTAGGTAGGGTAACCTCGACCTTTGCGCCATACACTTCCATTCGGTGGATTTCTGCATTCTACATTGCTCTACGACACTCTGCTCGAATATGCGGATGCCAATAATAGTGGTCGCTGCACGTTAGGTTGGGTTCAGTTACGTTCGGTTATGTTACGTTTCGTTAGGATACGAGAGATTAGCATCAACTTTTGTGCTATAAACTGCTGTTCGTTGGATTTGTACGCTCCACTAAGGTGTAATATGCTCTCCTTGGCTTTGGGGAGGACAGCAATTGCGGTCTCGGCATGTTAGGTAGTGTTAGGTTATGTTCGGTTACATTATGTTTGTTTGGGTTAGGTTTGGATATTTTTGCCTTTCTCGGCATGGACTTGTTTCCGGTGGTTTTCTGCGCTCTGCTCAGATCTACTGCACTCTGCTCGACTCCCGGGAGGCCAGCAATAATGTTCGCTGCACGTTAGGTTTAGTTAGGGAACGTTTGGCTGCGTGACGGTTGGCTTGGTTACGAGGCTATGTGCTTGTCTTTTATGCTGTACACGGCCATTTGGCAGTTTTCTGCATTCTACTGTGCTCAAGTATGCTCAGCTTGGACCTGGGAAGGACAGCAGTAGTGGTGTTGGCACTTTATGTTGTATTATGCTGTGTTAGACTTTGTCTGGCTAGAACAGGTTAGGTTAGTGTACCTTAGACTCTTGTGCCTTACACAGCAATGCTGGGGACATCTGCACGCCATTGCGCTCTGTTATATTCTTATTGGCTATGCGAAGGTCAGCAATAATGTTCTAGGTCCGATAGCTTCAGTTAGGTTAAGTTTGGCCATGCTGTGTTTGATTAGGTTGGGCTAGGGTAACTTTGACTTCTCCGCCATAGACGGCTATTCGATGGATTTCTGCGCATTACTGTGGTCTAATATGCTCTGCTTTATCCTGGGGAGGCCATAAATTGTGGCGTTGGCTCGTTACGTTGGGTTAGGCTACGTTCGGTTAGGCTAAGTTAGTTCTTGTTTGGTACGGATGACTTTGACTATCCTGCTGCACACTGTTATTCTATGGATTCCTGAACGCTACTTTCCCCTACTATATCCTGTTTGACTCAGGGGAGGACCACAGTTGTCGTCGCTGCACGATAGATGTGGTTACGTTACGTTTGGTTGCACCACGATTGGTCAGGGGAGGATAGGGTAGCTTCGACTTTTTTGCAATACACTGCGATTGTATAGATTTCTACGTTCTACTCTCATCTAGTATGTTGTGCTTGGCCCTGGGGAGGGCAACATTTCAGGTCTCGTCATTTTAAGTTGGGTTAGGCTACGATAGGTTGGATTACGTTCTTCTGGGTTATGTTAGGATAGCTTTGACTTCTCTACTATACATTGCCATTCCTTGGACTCCTCCGTTGTACTCTCATTTAATATTATCTGCTTGGCGATGGGGAGGCCGGCAATAGCGGGCTCGGCTCGTTGCGCTCTGTTAGTCTACGTTTGTTTTAGTTGGATTAGGTGATATATGGTTAGAGTATCCCAAACGTTTGTGCTCTTCGCCTCTATTTGGTGGCTCCTGCGACCTGCGGCGCTCCAGTATGTTCTGCTTGGCAATGGGGGTCCAGGTATGGTGGTCTCGGCACGATAGGTTGTGTTACGCTACGTCCGGTTATGCTACCTTTGGCTTGGTTAGGATGGGGTAGCTTTGACTATTGTTCTACGCTCTTCGCTTCTATGGATTTGTGCTGCCCACTTCCCTCTAATATGATCTGCTAGGCTCTTGGTGTGCAGCAATAGGGGTCTCGGCACTCTTGGGTGAGTTAGGTTACGTTCGGGTGTGATACGATAGGATAGCATTGACACTTCTACCATACACTGCGTTTCTGCGGATTTCTGCGACCAAATCTACTGTGATGTTATCTGCTCGGCTTTGGGGTTACCAGCAACAGCGGCCCCGGCATATTAGGCTGAGATAGGGTTCGTGTGTCTAGGTTAGACTACGTTGGCTTAGTTTATAATAACTTTGACATTTACCTGCTGCAAACTGCTCACCTACGGACCTCTGCGCTGCACAGTGCTCCATGCTGGCCCTGGGGACGCCAGGAATAGTGGCCGCTGCACGCTAGTCTGAGTCATGTTACGCTTCGCTCGGATAGGTTTGGTTATATTTACCTAAGATAGCTTTGACTTTTGTGCTGTACGCAGCTATCCGGTTGACTTCTGCGCTCTACTGTGCTGTGCGTTGTTCTGCCGGGCTCTTGGACGGCAGCTGTAGTGGTCTCCACAGGTTAGGTTAAGTTATGCTACATTCGGTTATATTGGGTTAGGTCTGATTGGGTTAGTATATCTTTGACTCTTATACTTTTCCCTGCGGTGCGGGGGATTTCCGCGCCCCACTGTGCTCTGGTATATTCTGACGGGTTATGGGATTTCAGCAAAGGTGTTCTAGGAACGTTAGGTTGAGTTAGGCTACGTTTGGTTGGGTTACGTTGCTCTGGGTTACGCTTGCATAGCTTTGACCCTTCTGATATACACTGCGATTCTATGGACTTCTGCACTCTGCTCTCCTCTAATGTGTTCTGCTTCGATATGTGGAGGTCAAGAATAGTGGTCGTGGCACGATAGGTTGTGCTATGTGCCGCTTTGTTATGTGAGGTTATGTTGGGTATGGCTATGTCTTTTGTGCTATACACTCCCATTCGGTGGATGTCTGCGCTCTACTGTCCTCTAGTACGTTCTGCTGGGCCCTGTGCATACCAGCAATTTGGTCTCGGCACGTTAGATTGAGTTCGTTTATGTTTGGCTATGTTAAGTTTTGTTAGGTTACGACACGATGGCTCTGACTTCCATGCTGTACACTGCACCTTCCAGGATTTCTGTGCACTAAATTAATCTAGTATGCTCTGCTAGCCTCTGTGGGTGCCAGCAATTGTAGCCTAGGCTCGTTGATTTTGGTTAGTCTTCGCTTAGTTTGGTTAATTTGACTTGGTTTGGCTTGGATAGCCACGAATTTGCAGTGTACACAGCTATTCGATGAATTTCTGCGCTCTACTGCGTTCTACAATACTCTGTTTGGCCCTGGGAATACCAGCAATAGTGGCCGCTGCGCGTTAGGTTGAGTAATGCAGCGTTGGGTTAGGTTACGCTTGGTTCTGTTATGATAGGGCAGTTTTGACTGCTGCATTATACACTGCTAGTCAGTGGATATCTGCGCTCTACAGTGCTCTAATACGCTGTTCTTGGCGCTGGGGATGCCAGCAATTGTGTTCCCGGCACGTTAGGTTGAGTTATGCTACGTTTGGCTTGGTTAGGCTATGGCAGGTTAGGTTAGGGTAACTTTGACTTTTGTGCTACGAACTGCTATTCGGTGGCTTCTTGCTCTCCGCAGTGCTCTAGTATATTCTGATTTGATATCGGGAGGTCAGCAATAGTGGGTATGCACGCAAGGTTGTGTTATGTTATGTTTGGTTAGGTTCGGCTTGTTTGGGTTAGGTTAGGATATCATTGACTTCTGTCTAGTACACTATAATGCGGTGCTCTTCTGCGCCCTGCTGTACTCTAGTATGTTCTGCTTGGCTCTGGGGATGCCAGTGAGAGAGGTCTCGGCAAATTCGGTAAAGAGAGGATCCGTTTGCAGTGTTATGGTTGCATCGGTTAGGTTTTGATAGTTTCGACTTTTCTCATGTACACTGCGATTCTATGGATTTCAGCTCCCTGCCCTCCTCTAATACGCTCTGCTTGGCTCTCAGGTGGCCGGCAATACTGGTCTCGCCACGTTAGGATGGGTTATGCTACGTTTGAGTTGGTTATGTTGGTTCGAGTTAGGTACGCATAGCTTCGATTTTCGCGGTGTAAAATGCTGTTCGACGGATTTCAGCGCTCTACTGCATGTTCTTGTATGCTCTGCATGGCCCTGGGTAGGCCAGTAATAGATATCTCGCCAAGCTAAGTGGTCTTAGGCTACGCTTGGTTAGGTTAAGTTTGATACGGCTTGGTTTGTGTAGCATCCACTTTTCGGCAGTACGCAGCGGTTCTATGGGATGCAGCCAGCAATGGTGCTAGCAATGGTGCTGGCGCCACACATGTTTTAGTTGTGTTACGTTTGGTTGCGTTAACATTTGTTAGGATAGGAGGCTGTTGCCTTGACTTTTGTGCTTCATACCGCTTTTCGGTGGATTTCTTCCCTCTACATTGCTCTACTGTACTCCGCTCCACTCACGGCAGGCCTGTAATTGTGGTCCCGGATGGTAAGTATGATTTACGCTGCGTTTGGTTATGTTACGTTTGGTTAGGGTAAGGGGGGCTAGTTGTGGGTTTTGAGCTGTACACTGCTATTCGACGGATTTCTGCACTCTACTGTGCTGTAATATGTTCTGCTTGGCGCAGGGTAGACAAAAAATTGTGGTCTTGGCTCGTTAAGCTTATTTATACTATGATTCGTTAGGTTAGATCAGGCCGCGTTTGGTTGTGATAGAATTGATTTTTGTGCTATACGCTGCTCTATGGTGGCTCTCTGCGCTCTACAGCGCCCAGGCACATTCTACTTTGCTGAGGGGATTACAGCAATAGTGGTCTCGGCACGTTAGGTTAAGTTAGGTTACGTTTGATTATATCACGTTTGGATACGTTAGGGGAGGATAGATTTGACATTTGTGCTGTACACTGCTATTCGGTAGATTTCTGCGATCTACATGTCCCTGCTACACTCTGCTCGACTCTGGGGGGGGGGGGGGGGCAGCAATTGCGACCGTGTCACGGTAGTGTGAGTTAGGTTACGTTTGGTCATGTTAGGATTGGTTAGGTTGGGGGAGGATAGCTTTCACATGTGTCCTGTATATTGCTATACGGTGGACTTCTGCGCCATGCTGCGGTCTAATATGCACTGCTTGGCTCTGGGGAGACCAGCAGCAGTGGTCTCGGTCAGGTTTGTTTGAGTTAAGTTACAATTGGTTTGGTTGGGTTAGGTCAGGTAATGTTGGGATTACTTTGACCTCACCTGGGCGTGGTGGTGCGGGCTGTCGGCGTGGATATCACTTACGCCTACAACACCCTGCTATGGGCCGCCATCCGTTATGCCCCGTAGGACCACAGGGTTTCCCAATACATGGTGGCGGTGTTCCGCGTCCATTTGGCGTAGCGCTCGATCCAATGTCCCGGACGACACACGGCCGCCGTGCAGACGACGATCTGCGGGGCTCCACTGGGATCGGTGCTCGGGACGATTCTCTGGGACCTCGCGTACGACGCTGCCCTGCGCACTCCGCAATACCGCGGCCTGAGCCTGACGCTTTACGCGGATGACACGCTGGTGGTGGCCGCCGGGTCGAGTTGGGAAGAGGCCAGGCTGCGCGCGGAAGGCGGTGTGGCCTTCGTCGCGAAGAGCATCCGGCGGCTGGGGCCATTTGTCGCCCCGAGGAGACCGAGGCTATGTGGCTTTGCCGTCGGTCCCGTGGTAAGCCGCCTCAGTCCCGGATGCGCGTGCGGAACTACGTGGTCGATGTTCGGGACCGGATGAGGAACCTCTGTCTCGTCGTTGATAGCCGCTGGAGGTTCGACGAACACTTTCTCGCGCTGGATCCACGCCTGGAAGTGATGGCGGGGGCGCTGTGTCGCCTGCACTCTACCAGGGCGGCCCAGACCGGAGGATGCGCCGCCTCTACACGGGAGTCGTTCGCTCGGTGGCCATTTACGTGGTTCCGTTCTGGGCGAACGATCTGGTCGCTAGTCCGTGCAGTCGGGCGATTCTCCGGCGCGTCGCTCGCAGGATGGCGATCAGGGTCGTGCTCGATTACCGCACGGTTTCCCACGGGGCGGCGATGGTCCTGTCGGATGTTCCGCCCTTCGGACTGATAGCGGTGGCGGAGGACCGTACCTACGGTCTCCTCCGCGGCGGCGGCGGAGGTGCACCTGAGGAAGGGGCAGTTTCGTTGGGGCGAGGAGCCCGGCAGTCCGTGATGACCGCCTGGTGAGCTCAGCTGATGAAGCCGAGCTGCCGGATGCACCATGCTTGGACCGTGCTCTCTTCATTGGTATGATGATCACCAAAAACTCGCACCCAACATCAGCCGCTATATTCAAAATGGGCCGGGTACGGCAAAGCAGCGCATATGCGGCGTGAAGGATCAGTAGCTATAGTTGCACCTACGGACGGGGAGGCCGTGTTTCTCTACCGTTGTAACCTGTGTCAGGGTGACCACGGTCAGACTGCTTGCGGCCCGTCTGCTCGAGAGATCGTTTTCCGGGCGCGCGGCGCGTTCCGGGCGCGTGACGTTCGCGCGGTGTCCGAGGGGTATGCGTGTGTTGCAGTGCGGTGGTATGCGTCGTGTGTGCGACTGTAAACGATCCGCCTCGCGCGCATGGACATGGATAAATCGGGTGCTAGTTTCCGTCGCGCCGGGAGCGAGATACTGCAGCGTCGCGGTGGCATCTTGACAATTGCGTCGCCGCGAAGTCCGGGGCGCTCCGAAATGCGAAGGGCTGGCCATCGTGGTGGTTTTGGTCGGTAAAAATCGCACATAACCCAGCTCCCTCGCCTGGGGGGGGGGGGGTATGGGGAAGATATCCCCTCGTGAAGGAAGGGATATCTTTAACCTTGTGCTTTGCGCGACATCGCCGCGGATTTCTGTTTTTCACAACGGTCTATTATATGCTGTTTTGCTCTGGGGAGGCCAGAAGTTATGGCCTCGCCAAGATATGTTGCGACAGGCTACGTTTGGTTATGCTACGTTTGCAGTGGTTAGGTTTGGATAGCTTCGATTTTGCTGCTGTACACTGCGATTCTATGCACTTCTGCGCTCTACAACCCTCTATTATGCCCCGCTTGGCTCCTTGGAGGCCAGCAACACCGGCCGCGGCTGATTAGGTTCAGTTACGTTACGTCTGGCTGTGCCTGTCTGGTTTGGGTTAGTTTAGCGTGACCTTGAGCTTTGCGCTCGACGCTGCAATTTTATGGATTCCTGAGCTCTACTGTGCTGTCATGTTCTGTTTGTCACTGGGGACTCCAGCAATATTGGTCTCGGCACGTTTGGTTGTTTTATGTTACGTTTAGTTTGATTAGCCTATTTCAAGCACCGTCTGGTTATCTTTGACCTTCGTGCTGTCGACTGCTTTGGGAGGATTCCTGCGCTCGAAGGAGCTCTACTACATCATTCTTGGTCCTGTGGAGGCCAGCAATGGTGGTCCTGGCACGTCGCGTCCAGCTAGGCTACGTTTGGTTAGGTTAGGTTAGGTTAAGTTTGGTCAGGCTAACCTTGACCTTCGTACCATACACAGTTATACGGTTGTTTCTACACTCTACCGTGCTCTAGTGCATTCTGCTTGTCTTTGCGGAGGACAGCAACAGTGATCTCGGCACGTTAGCATCAGCAGGGCCACGTTCCGTTAGGTTTCGCTAGGAAGGCTCCATTGAGATTTTTTTGACCTTTGTGCTATAAATTGATATTTGGTGGATTCCTGCGCTCTACATTGCTCTAGTATACTCTGGTTGGCTCTGCGGACGTCAGCAATAGTTTTCTCGTCACGATAGTGTGGGTTATGCCGTGTTTGGCTAGGTTAGGCCAGGGTAGCTTCGACTTTTCTGTGATACACTGCTATTCGGTGGATTTCTGCGCACTACTGAGCTCTAGTGCATTCTGCTTTAGACTGTGCGGGCCAGGAATAGCGGTCTCGTCATGTTAGTTTGATCGCTGCCGCGTAAGGTTATTTTACGTTTGGTGAAGTTAGGTAGCGATAGTTTAGACATCTGTGCTATAAGCTGCTCTCCTCCGAATTCTCAGTTCTACTGCGTTCTAATAATTTCAGCTTTTCCCTGGTGAGGCCAAAAGTCGCGGTCTCGGCGCGTTAGGTTTAGTTCGGTTACGTTTGCATTTGGCAAAAGTGGTTATGCTAGGAGAGAGTAGCTTAGACTCTTTTGCCATTCACAGCTTTTCGTCGGATTTCTCCGCTCTACTGATCTCTAATGAGATCTGCTCGTCTCTGTTGTGGCTAGTAATAATTGCATCGGCACGTTTGTTTGCGTTATCTTACGTTTGGTTAGGTTTGGTTATGTCTAGCTCGGTCTGGTTATCTTCGACTTTCGTGATGCACACAGCTTTTCGGAGGATTTCGGCGCTCATCTCTGCCCTGCGATGCTCTGCTTGGTCCTGTGGTTACCAGCAATCGCGGTCGCGGCACGTTATGCTGAGTTAGGCTACGTTTGATTACGTTATGTTGGGTTAATCTCCGTTACGGTGGCATCGACTTCCGTGGTATACACAATTATCCGGTGGGTTCATGTTATCTACTGTTCTCCATATTTTCTGCTTGGCTCTGGGGTGTACGGCATCAGTGGTCGCGGTACGCCCTGTTGAGTTACGCTACCTTAGTCTAGGTTACGTAGTGTTAGGTTATGTCGCGTTTGTCTGACTTTTTGCTTTACACTGCAATGCGACGGATTCCTGCGCCCCGCTGTGCTTCATTATATTCTCCTTGGCTCTGCGGTGGCCAGCAACAGTGGTTTCGGCGCGCTAGGTTTAGATTGCCTACGTTTGCATATGACATGTTTTGATATTTTAGGAAAGAATAGCTTAGACTTTTGTGCCATTCACTGCTGTTCGGTGGATTTATGCGCTCTACTGCGACCTAATATGTTCTACTTGGCTCTGGGGTGGTCAATGGTGGTGGTCTCTTAACGTTATGTTGAGTTATGCTACGTTTCGTAAGGGTAGGTTAGGAAGCCTTGGTTAGGCATTCTTCGACTGTTCTGCTATACACTGCCATTCGGTGGATTTCTGCGCTCCACATTGCTCTACTACACCATGCTCGACTCTGGAGAGGCGAGCAATGGTGTTCGTGGCACTTTCTTTTGGGTTAGGTTAATTTCGGTTAAGCAAGGTTCGGTTAAGCTTGGAGAGGATAGCTATTATTACCACGCTATACACTATTATTCTGTTGATTTCTGAGATCAACTATGTCCTACTGCATTCTGCTTTGCTCTCGGAGGGCAGGTGCCGTGGTCGTGGTATGTTACTTTGAGCTATGCTACGTTTCGTTAGGTTAGCTTAGGTCACGTTTGGCTAGGATATCTACGGCTCTTGTGCATTCCACTGCAATGCGGTGGATTTATGCGCTGTGCTCCAGCACATTCTGCTTGTATCTGTTGGGGTCGGCGACACTGGCCTCGCCATGTCAGTCTGAGTTAGGCAACGTTTTGTATATGCTACGTTTGGCTAGGTTAGGGGAGGCTACTTTGACTTTTGTGATATGAACGGCTATTCCGTGGATTTCTGTGCTCTAGTGCGCTCTAATATGCTCTGTTTGGAACTGAGGTGGCCACTAACGGTGGTCTCGGCACATTAGGTTGAGTTAGGTTACGTCTCGCCAGATTAGGCTGGGAAGGTTGGGCAAGGATATCTACGTCTCTTGTGCACTACAATGCAGTGCGGCGGATTTCTTCGCTCTGTTTTGCTGTAGTATATTCTGCTTGACGCCGGGGAGGCCAGCAGTAGTGGTCTCGTCACGTTAGGATTTGTAATGTTTCGTTTCGTTAGGTTTGGTTAGGCTGGCTTGGTTAGTATTCCCTAGACTCCCGCAATGTACACGATTATGTGGTGGATTGGTGTGTTCGACTGTGCTCTACTGTATTATGCTTCGCTCTGGGGATACCTGCAGCATTGGTCGCGGAACGTTATATTCAGTTATGCCTCGTTTGGTTAGGTTAGGTTAGGCCAGGTTGGAATAGCATATCCCCGACTGTTGTAACATACTCTGCTGTTCGCTGGATTCCTGCGCTATACTGCGCTCTGGTGAATTTTTCATGTCTCTGTGGTGGCCAGCATTATCGGTCCCGTCGTGTTAGGTTGGGTTAGCCTCTGCTATTGTGTGTCACGTTTGGCTAGGTTACGATATGCTGCTTTGACATTTGTGCTGTACATTGCTATTTGGTGTATTCCTGCGATCTACTTTGCTCCACTATTCGCCGCCCAACTCTGTGGCGGCGAAAATTTGTGGTCGTGGCAAGTTAGTTTGAGTTAGGTTATGTTTGCTTTGGTTAGGTTAGGTTAAGTTTGATAATGGTAGACTAGACTTTCTTGCAATGCAATGATATCGGGTGGATTCCTGTGATCCTCTGGGCCCTACTATATTCTGCTTTGCTTTTGGGACGCCAGCAGCAGTGTTCGCGCCACGTCATTTTGAGCTATGCTACGTTCGGTTCGGTCAGGATAGGTCATGTTGGGTTTGTGGAATTAAGTCTTTTGTGCTATACACTATAATGCGGTGGATTTCCGCGCACTACCGCTGCCTAGTAGATACGTCTTGCCTCTGTGGAGGCCAGCAACAGCGGCCTCGTCATGGTAGGTTGCGTTAGGTTACGTTTGGTTCTGTTGCTTTTGGATAGGTTTGTATAGGATTCTGTGACTTTT
Source organism: Eufriesea mexicana (assembly GCF_001483705.2). Lineage (NCBI taxonomy): Eukaryota > Metazoa > Arthropoda > Insecta > Hymenoptera > Apidae > Eufriesea > Eufriesea mexicana. The sequence goes on from NW_016914938.1 coordinate 592,117, forward strand.
GTGCTATTCGATGTTATTCCATGGATTTCTGGGACCTAATGTACTCTAGTATTCTCTGCTTGGCCTCGGGAGGCCATCAATATTGATCTCCTCACGTTATGGTGTGTTTGGTTACGTTTGGCTAGGTTAGGTTATGCTAAGCTCGGTCAGGCTGACTAAGGCTTTCGTGTTATACACTGATATCGGCGCGTTTCTGTGTTTTACTGTGCTCTACTATAATATGCTTAGACATGGGAATGCCAGCAATATAGTCCTCGGCACGTTAGGTTGTCTTAGGTTACGTTCGATAAGTTTAGGCTTGTTTAAGTTCGGTACCGGTAGCTTTGACTTCGTGCTTCACACTGTTATTCGATGTATTTCTGAGACGTTCTGTGATCTACCATATTCTGCTTGGCTACGGGGGGAGAGGAGCAGTGGTCGCTGCAAGTTCATTTGAGATATGCTACGTTCTGATAGGTTTGATTAGGTCAGGCAGTGCTAGGTTGTCTACAGCTTTTGTGCTGCACATTGCAATTCGGTGGATTTTAGCGCTGCGCTGTGCTCTGGTCAATTCTGCTTGTACCTGTGGACACCAGCAGTAGCAGCTCCGTCGTGCTATGTTGGGTTAGGCTCCGTTTTGCTTCGTTACGTTTTGCTAGGTTAGGATGGGCTCCACTGACTTTGTGCCGTACACCGCTATTCCGTGTATTCCTGCGCTTTAATGTGCTCTAATATGCTCTGCTTCGCTCCGGGGTGGCCAGAAAGGGTGGTCCCGGCACGTTAGGTTGTGTTAGGATACGTTCCGTTAGATTAGGTTAGGAAGGCTCGGTCAGGATTTCTTGACTTTTGCGTTATATACTGCTATTCAGTAGATTCCTGCGCTCTATATTGTTCTACTATACCCTGCTCGACTCTGGTGAGGCGGGCAATAGTGGTATCGGCACGTTAGGTTGGGTTGTGTTACGTTTGGTTAGGTTAGGCTAAGTCATGCTCGGTCAGGTTGTCTTTGAATTTCCTGCTATACACTGCTATTCGGAGCATTTCTGCGCTGTACCGTGCTCTACTATATTATGCTTATAGCTGGGAATTCCAGCAATAGTGGGCGCGGCACGTTACGTTGCGGTGGGCTACGTTTGGTTATGTTATGTTAGCTGGGTTAGTCCTGGATAGATATGACTTTTGCGCTATACACCGAGAACCTATGGATTTTTGCGCTCTACTGTCCTCCAGTAAGTTCTGCTCGACTCTGGGGAAGATAGCAATATTAGTCGGGGTGCGTTTGTTTGAGTTATGTTACGTTTGTTTATGTTAGGATTGGATATATTAGGATAGGATAGCTTTGACTTTTGTGCTATACTCTGTTCTTCTGTGGATATCTGCGCTCGGCTGCGGTGTACTACATTCTGCTTTGTCTTGTGGAGGCCAGCAATAGTGGTGGTGGTACGTTATGTTGAGCTATGTCACGTTAGGTTGTGTTAAGGTTGGATATATTAGGAATGGATAGCTATGACTTCTATGCTACACACTGCTACTCGGTGGATTTCTGCGCTCGAATGTGCTCTAGTGGCTCTGCACGGCTCTGGGTCTCCAGCAATATTGGCACCGACACGTTAGGTTGATCTATGCCACGTTACGTTGTGGTGCGTTTGGTGAGGTTAAGACACGAGAGTTTAGACATCTGTGATATGCCCTGCTATCCTCCGACTTCTGCCCTCTACCGCGTTCAAGTAATTTCTGCGTGGTTCTGGTGAGACTAGCAATAGTGGTCTCGGCGCGATTGGTTCAGTTAGCCTACGCGAACATATGACAAGTTCGGCTACGCTAGGAGAGAGTATCTTAGACTTTCGTTCCGTTTGCTGCCATTCAGTGGATCTCTACGCCCTACTGCGCTCCAATATATCCTGCTTGGCCCCTGTGTGGCCAGTAATAGTCGTATCGGTACGTTAGGTTTGTTTAGGTTATGTTAGGTTACGTTATGTTAGGATATCTTCGATTCTTGTGCTATTCACTGCAATGCGGTAAGCTTCTGCCCACTGCTGTGCTCTATTACATGTGCTTGTCTTTGTGGAGGCCAGCAATAGCGGTCACGTCATGTTAGGTGGAGCTAGGTTACGCTTGGTTATGTTACGTTTGGCAAGGATAGGGTAGGATACCTAGTCTTCTATGCCATACACCGCTATTCGGTGGGTTTCTGCTCTCTCATGTGCTATAATATGCTCTGCTTGGCGTTGGTGTTACCAGTAATAGTGGTCTCGGCGCGTTATGTCGAGTAAGGTTACGTTTCGTTAGGCTAGATTAGGAAGGCTCGGTTAGGATTTCTTACACTTCGGTGCTATAAACTGCTATTCGGATGATTCCTGCGCTCTACACTGCTCTATTACACTCTGAACGACTCTGGGGATGTGACCAATGCTGGCTGCGGCACGTCAGGCTGTGTTAGGTTACGTTTGGTTAGGGAAGGCTATGATATGCTTGGTTAGGATAGCTATGACTTTCGTACTATACACTGCTACTCGGTCGGATTTCAGTGTTCTACTCTGCTATGATACATGCCGCCTGAAACAGTGGATGCCAGGAGCAGTGGCCGCGGCACATAATGTTGAACTATGCTACATTCGATTAGGTTAGGTTCTGTCACGGTATGTTAGGATACCTTCGACTTTTGTGCTGTACACTTACTTTCGATAGATTTCTGCGCTCTACATTGCTCTACTATACTCTGCTCAATTATGGAGATGCGAGCAATAGTATCCGCGGCCCGCTAGGTTGTGTTTCTTTACGATTTGTTAGGCTAGGCAAGGCTGCGTTTGGTTGGTATCGCTTATACTTTCGCGATATACACTGATGTTCGGCGTACTTCTGTGATGTACTCTGCTATACTACATTCTGCATGGCTCAGAGGAGGACAGCAATAGACGCGGCACGTTATTTTGTACTAGGCTACGCTTGATTATGTTATGATAGTATATGTTTGGTTATGGTGGCTTCGACTTTCGCGCTGTGCACTATTATCCGGCGGTTTCCTGTGATCTACTCTGCTCTACTCTTTCCTGCATGGCTCTGTCGATTCCGGCAGCGGTGGTCGCGGCACGCCCTGTTGAGTAACGTTGCTTTTGGTTAGGTTAGGTTAAGTCAGGTTATGTTAGGATATCATCGACTTTTGCACTACTCACTGCAATGCGGTGGATTTGGGCGAACTACTGGGCTCCAGTATACTCTACTTGTCTCTGTAGATGTCAGCAATATATGTTTCGTAGTGTTAGGTTGTGTTAGGTTACGTTTGGATATGTTACGTTTGGCGAAGTTAGGATAGGCTCCCTTGAATTTTGTGATTTACACAGCTATTTTTGAGTTTCAGTGATCCACTGCGCTGTACCGCATTCCGCATGGCTCTGGTGTTGCCAGGTGCTTCACGACATGTTGAGTTATGCTACGTTCGGTTATGGTAGGTTAGTACGCGTTCGGTGCGATATCTGCAGCCTTTGTGCTTTTCACTGCAATTCGCTGGGTTTCTGTGCTCTACTGTGCCCTTGTACATTCTGACTTTCTCTATGGATATCAGCATTGGCGGTCTGGTCATATTAGGTTGAGCTTTGCTTCGTTTGGATATGCAACGTTTGGCTACGTTAGGGGAGGCTACTTTGGCTGTTGTGCTTTACTCTGCTTTTCTGTGGATTTCTATGATGTGGTGTGCACTGCGAAATTCTGCATTGCTACAGGGAGGCCAGGTGCTTTGGCCGTGGCACCATGCGTTGAGCTATGCTACGCTTGGTTGTGTCAGGTTAGGTCAGGTTAGATTAGTATGTATTCGACTTTTGTGCAATTCACTGCAATGCGACTGATTTCTGCGCTCTGCTCTACTTCAGTATATTTTACTTGGTTCTCTGGAGGCCAGCAATAGTGGTCTTGGCACATTAGTTTGAGTTGGGCTACGTTTGTTTAAACGTTAACTTGGGTTAGGTGAGGATAAGTTCGTCTTTCGCGATATACACTGTTTTTTGGTGGAATTCTGCGCTCTACTGTGCTCTACTATACTCTACTCGAGTCTCTGAATGTCAGCAATAGTGGTCGCGGCACGTGATTTCGAGTTACGTTACGCTTGGTTATGACATGACTTGTTAGGTTGGAAAGGATGTCTCTAACTTTTCTGCTATACACTGCTATTCGTTGGATTTCTGCGCTCTTCATAGCTCTACTATACCAAGCTCACGTCCAGGGAGACCAGCAATGCCGGTCCTGAAAGATATGATGAGTTACGTCACGTTAGGTCAGGTTAGGTTAGGCTACGATCGGTGGGACTCGCGACGCGGAGTGTGTCGTGATGCCGATAAAAATTGAATTCCTTTGGAAGTTTTTTCTTCTTTTGTCTTGGCATCAACGAAGTTGTGGACGACGCAACGTCGCAGGTAGGCGAGGGAAATCGCCCACTGTCTGCCGCGGAGCCGCGCGCCTGCCCAGCGAGGAATACCTGGACCGAGGGTCACGGCACAGTGCAAGCGGCGGAGCAGGGGCTCGCAACCCGTGCAGTGAAAATCATCCCTTGGAATCCGGACAATTTACCTAGGAGGGAAGGTACGGTTATTGCTAGTGGTGTTGACGCGGCTCCAGTGGAGCTTCCCTCGTCGAATGGCAGGGCACTTAGCCCTGCTGCAGGTGCTACGTGGCGCGTGAATAGTCACGGCGAAGCGCACGCGAAGGGAGGCGGTGTGTGAATATGATCCATTCGAAGGTTTGGAGGATACTGAACTCTCCGCGAAGCTCACGAGCATAGGCCGGGTGAAGGCAAAACTCCCTACCCGGGAGGAGATCGCCAGTGTGCTGCGTCCGCTGTCTGTTATGGAACTGCCTGCCGTTATATCCGAGGATTGCGGGGGGATAGAAACGATGGCAGACAAGAGCAAAAACCTGCACAGCCCATACGTTCGCGCAATCCGTATGTGCGCCAGTGTGGTGGACTCGGCCGGCTGAGAGAATAGTGTCGTAGCAACAGCCGTCCGTGCCCAGGAGACGATGGCGGAGAGGTTCCGCGTGATTATGCCGGAGACCGCCGGTCTGCGATAGAAGGATGTCTCCCAGCAGACGGTGATAGCCGACTTGCGGGAGCACGATTCCTCCCTTTGGGCGGTGATCGCCTCCTTGCACGCGGAGCTGGCCCTGTAGCGGAGGCGGTTATTCGTCGACCACGCGCCCGCTTGAAATGCGCGTGCGTCCGCGGGCTCCGGAACAGCGGCACCGGCGCCCGAGTACTGTATGCAGGCAACACTCGCTGCACTCACTCTCCGAATCGATGGAAAGTTCGCGGAGGCCAGCTGGATCCACGTCACCGGCAGGCGCGAGAAGCGAGCTCAGCGGCAGGCGGCCGCTGCCCCGCAACTGCCCGCGAGAGTGACCACGTGTGCGCCGAAGAGTGCCGGCGGTAAAACGGGGCGCCCTGCCTCGGGGACGAGCTCCGCTCGCGCGCGGCCCGCGACCGCCGCGAAGACCGGAGCGATGACGAGCCACGGCAAGAAGAATAGCGGTGACAAGCAGCGATCCCTATTTAAACCACCGCCGTCGCGAGCCGCCGTTGCGGTTTGGGTACCCGAGGGCGCGAGTCTCTCTTGCGCGGAGGGCACCTCCGCTGCAAGAGGAAAGATAAATCTCGTCGACCTCGGGATCGAGGACTTGCGCCCCAGTCGGGCCGCTTCCAGCGGTCTCCGACAGTAGATCGGTGGACCCGAGGGCGCACAGCGTGCCGCCGCTCTCGCCGGGCGGACGAGCGAAGTCTTGGAGGGATCCGGCGAGCGGGTTACGGTTTCCACCAGAAAAGCGCGGCTGAGGATGACAGGGCTCGCCGACTCTGTTACTTCCCTCGAGGTGGTCGCTGCCCTGGCCAGGGTCGGTGATTGCGCCGTGGCGGAAATAAGAACAGAATTTATCCGGTCTTCCGCTTCGGGGCTGGGCCCTGTATGGGCCCAGTGTTCTCTCGCTGCAGCGAGAAAGTCGGTCGTTTGCGGGCGGATCCGCATCTGCTGGACTTCGGCTCGTGTCGTATCCATGGGGGCACGGCGCATCCAGAGCTTCCGTTGCCTTGCGTTCGTTCACGCTAGGAACGGAGGCTATAGTGCTGCGGACCGCAGCGACACCTGTTTCAGGTGTGGCGCGGCGGGCCACCGTGCCGGTGGGTGTAGTGCGCCTGCAGCCAAGTGACCGGTTTGCGCCGCCCCCGGCCGCCCCTCCAACGACCGGCTGGGCAGCAAGGCGTGCTGCCCACCAAAGGCGCCCGCGAGCGCCAGTTCGAAAGCTGCGTCCGCAAATTCCGCCTCCGCGGCCGCTACCGCGAAGGGCCCGCCGACCGGCGGAGCACCGAGCCCGCAGCCGGCACGAAAGGAGGGGGGTCAGGAGGTGGCCATGAGCACGGCCTAAATTTCACGCCGTCCATGGTGCTCCAGGCGAACCTGAACCACTTGCGGGCGTCGCAGGACCTGCTCCTGCAGGCGCTCATTGAGCTGCGTGTCGGGCTGGCTGTTACCGCAGAGTCGTGCCATATCCTCGATCAAGACGGGTGGTTCGGGGATCGGGACGGCTCCACGTCGATCATCTCCAGGGGACTACTGCGGGTACCCGCACCAACGCTGCTTCACAGCAGTGGCGGTCTCCGGGATCGACGTAGTCATGGTGGGGTGCTACGTCTCCGCCAAACGCGGCCTCTCGTCGTGCGAGAGGTACCTGGACGAGGTCGGCGGTTTCTTTAGTGGACACATGGCTCGTCCGGTTTCGGTCCAGGGGGACTTCCACTCCTACTCCGTGGCGTGTAGTTCCCCGCGAACAGTCGCTTGGGGCGCGGCCCTGCAAGATTGGGCCGCGGGCTTGGATTTGCGGTTGCTCCACCTGGTTTCCGTAAGCACTTGCGACCGGTTGACCGGCACGCCCATCGTGCACTTGTTATTCGCATCACCGGCAGCTGTGCGGCTGGTCACCGGCTGTAGTGTAGCGGTGGAGGTGGAAACGCCTGGCGACCGCCACCACATCACCATGATGTTCGCCGTCACACCTCGCACCGATCTGGAACCACCCGTGGGAAGCACGCCTCCCGGCCGCGTTGCGCGCTCGGGCGTCTCGACAGCGACCTCTTCGCCCTGTCCGTTCCGGTCGTCGCCTGGGCGGATGGGGCCGTCGGGCGCGAAAACGACGAAGCGGGGTTAGGGGCAGAGCGGCCAAGGGTGGCGACGACACGCGCGAGCGACGTCGCCACGCCGCGGGTGAGGGAGCCACCTTCGCGGGTTGTAGTGCACTTGTGGCCGGCCGAAATCGCGCAGTTCTGGGAGCTCTGTGTGCTCGCCCGGTGCCAGTGCACCCGGGCGCGGCGTCGACAGCGCGCGGTGTCCGCCGAGAATATCGCGCGCCTCTATCGCGAGTACCGGTCCGCGGTGGCGATCTCCGGAGGGAGATTCGTAGAGCCAAATCTCGGCAATGGGACGTACTCCTCGCGACGCTCGAGAGATATCCGTGGCGATGCTCGTATAAATTATTAGTGGGGAATGTTAAAGGCATGGGCGCCCCCCGTGACCGAGCGTAAGGACCACGACCTCCTGCGGCGGGTGATCGACACCCAATTCCCGGTGGAGGCGTAGGATTGAGTGCAAACTGTTGCAGTGCGATCGGAACTGGTCGGATGGTCCGACGAGCTGGGGGTCTCTCGCGTAGAGTTTGGCCGTGCGGTCGTTAGGTTGCGGGCGAGGAGCGCCGCCACCGGACGGGGCGGCATCCCAGGACGAGCCTTTGCCCTGGCTCTGGAGGCGTGGTGTGACCGTGTGCGACGGCTGTTCCACAGCTGCCTCAGGACTGGCCGCTTCCCGGCATGTTGGAAGAGAGCGAGTGTCCTGCTGATCCCGAAACCAGGGAAGCCGCCGAACTCACCGAAGTCATACCGGCCGATACGCATGCTCGACGAGGCGGGCAAGCTCTTCAAGCGCGTTCTAGCTGTTCGCCTCCGAGGGCATTTAATGGACGTGGGTGCCGATCTCAGCGTCAGCCTGTTCGGATTCCTGCAGTGTCGGTCGCCGATCGACGCAGTTACGCGCGTTCATACCCTGTCGGTGGCTGCCGTTGACGGGGCGGGGTGATGCTGGCGGTCGGCATGGATATCGCCAAGACCTTCAACACCCTGCTCTGTACCGCCATCCGTTGTGCCCTGTTGTACCACAGGGTTCCCCGATATATGATGGCGGTGATCGGCGACTATATTGCGGAGCGCTCGATCGAGTGTCCCGGTCGATTCTCGACCGTCGTGCGGGCGACGAACTGCGGGGTTCCACAGGGATCGGTACTCGGACCGATCCTCTGGGTCCTCGCGTACGACGCCGTGGTGCGCACTCCCCTCCCCCACGGCCTGAGCCTGCCGTGCTACGCGGAAGACAAGCTGGTGATGGCCTCCGGTTCGAGTTGGATAGAAGCCACGCTGCGGGCGGGAAACGGCGTGGCCCTCGTCGCGTAAAGCATCCAGCAGCAAGGGCTGTGTATCTCCCCGAGGTGACCGAGGCAATGTGGTTTTGCCATCGGCACAACGGGAAGCCGCCCAAGACCCTGATGTTCGTGGGGAACGTCGCGGTCGAGGTACGGGACCGGATGAAATACCTCGATCTCGTCCTCGATAGCTACTGGAAAATCGACGAACATTCTCTCGCCCTGGAACCACGCCTGGAAGGTATGGCGGGGGCGCAGTGTCGCCGCCTACCCAACCTGGGAGGGTCAGACGGGAGGGTGCGCCGCCTATACACGGGAGTCGTTCTCTCTGTGGCACTTTACAGGGCTCCGATCCGGGCGAACGACCTGGTCGCCAGTCCGCGCAGTCTGCCGTTTCTCCAGCGCGTCGCTCGTAGGATGGCGATCAGGGTCGTGCGCGGATACCGCACGATATCTCACGAAGCGGTGATGGTCCTGGCTGGTGTCGCGCCGTTCTAACCGCAAGCGGCGGGGGAGGCCCGTATCTACGGTCTCTTACACACTAGCGGCGGCGGTGCTCCAGCAGAAGGGGCCGTTTGGTTGAGGCGAAGGGTTCCACAGTCCTTGATGACCGCCTGGCCAGCTCGGCTGAAGAAGCCGAACAGCCGGCGGCACCGGGCGATCGAGGCTGTGCTTCCCGTGCTGGATGCATGGGGGCGTAGCGGCAGCCGGCACACTTTCCGCCTGACACAGGTGATAACCGGGCACGGGTGCTACGGGTAGTACCTGCGCCGTATCGGGCGGGAACGTGAGGCGCGGTGTCATCAGTGCGGGGAAGGGCAGAACACGGCGCAGCACACGCTGGAGGAATGTCCGGCGTGGGCTCGCTAGCTCCGTGTTCTTTGTCGCGTTCTGGGTCGGGAACTTTCACTCTCCGTCGTCGTGGCACGGTTGACGGAGTGCTTAGATGCGTGGCGTGCGGTGGCCTCCTTCCGCGAGGCGGTTATGCTACAGAAAGAGGGCGCGGAGGGAGCCCGCGGGCGTAGCGCGTGCTCCTCGCGCGTAGGGCGGCGGAGGCGGCAAGCGCGTCGCCGGAGGGCGGCGCGCGCTCTGCCGAATGTGTTAACGCGTTGGACCTCCGCCTTCGCGAGCGACCATGTACCGACGGCCGGGGAGACCGCCTCTCTCTCCCGTTGTAACCTAGGTCAGGGTGACCGCGAGCTGGTGTGTGGCGGCCCGGCAGTACGAGAGACCATGATCCGGGCGCGCGGCGTCGCGTGATGGTCGCGCGGCGTCCGCAGGGTATGCGTGCGTTGCGGTGCGGTGGTGTGTGTGTTGTGTGCGTGTGTGTGTGTGTGTGTGTGCCTGCAAACGACCCATCTCTCGTGCATGGGCATGATCGTTTTGGGGGCGATATCCCGTCGCGCCGAGAGGGAACTGCGGCTGCATCGCGGGGGCGTCCTGACAGTTGCTTCGCCGCGAAGTCCAGGGCGCACCGAAATGCGAAGGGCTGGTCATCGTGGGGGTTTTAGTGGGTAAAAATCCCACATAACTCCGCCCCTTCCCGTAAGCGGGCCGGGTATCTTTGGAAGATTTCCCCCACGTGAAAAAAATGGTATCTCCGACTTTTGTACAACTCACTGATATGCGGTTGGTTTTTGCGCACAATCGTGCGATAGTAGTCTCTGCTTGTCGCTGCGGGCGCCAGCAATAGTGATCTCGTCATGTTTGCTTTATCTATACTACGTTTGTGTTTGTTACGTTTAGCAAGGTTAGGAGAGGCTTCTTTGACTTCCGTCCTCTTCACTGACACTCGGTGGATTTCAGCGCTCTATTGTGCTCTAATATGTTCAGCTTGGCTCTGCGGAGGCCAGAGATATTGGACTCGTTACGTTACGCCTTGCTACGCTACGTTTGGAGAGGTTAGGTAAGGCCTGGTAAGAAGAGGTGTGTCTGACTTTTGTGCTGTATTCTGCAATGCGGTGAATTTCTGCGCTCTGCTGTGCTCTAGTATATCCTACTTGGATCTGGGTTGGCCATCAGTAGCGGTCTCGGCACGTTAGGTTGCGCTATGCTACGTATGGGCATTTTACGTCTGGCGAGGTTAGGGTAGGGTAGTCTGGTCTTTTGTACCATATACGGCTATCCGCGGATATTTGAGCTTTACTGTGCTCTTGCTTATTCTGCGTGGCTCTGTGGAGGCCAGAGTAGTGGCCTCTGGATTCTAGATTGTGTTATGTTACGCATGGCGTGCCTAGTTTAGGATAGGTTTGGTTAGGATAGCTTTGATTTTTGTGCTGAACATTGCTATTCGCTCGAAATCTGCGCTCGGCGTTGCCCTACTCGCATCAGCTTGTCTCTGCCGAGGCTAGAAACAGTGAACGTGGCACGATTGGTTGAGTTACGTTACGACCGCTTATGTCACGTTTGGATAGGTTTGGATAGGATACCTTTGACTTTTGTGCTATACACTGTTCTACGGTGCTGTAATTTGCTCTGCTTGGCGCTGGGAATGCCAACAATAGTTGTCTCGCCCTTGGGTTTAGTTTGGCTGCGTTTGCTTAAGTTACGCTTGGTTAGGTTAGTTTAGGAAAGTTTTTACTTTTGTGCTACACGCTTCTATTAGGTTGGTATCTGCGCTCCACTGTGATTTGATATTCCCGGCCTTGCCCTGGGAACTCCAGGATCAGCGGCCGCGGCGCGTTAGGTCGTGATATGTTACGTTTGGTTAGGTTACGTTTGGATAGGTTAGGACAGGTTAGCTCTGACTCTTGCGCTACACATTGCTATTTGGTGGCTTTCCGCGCTCTGCAGTGCTCTAATATATTCTGCTCGACTCTGCGGAGGCCAGCAATAATGGTCCTGGCATGATAGACATTGTTATGCTGCGTTTGGGAATGTTACGATTGGTTATGGTAGGAAAGGATAGGTTTGACTTTTGTGCTAAACACTGCTATTCGGTGGATTTCGGCGATTTTCGTTGCTCTACTATAGTCAACTCGACACTTGTGATACGAGCAATGGCGTTCGTTGCACTGTGGGTAGATTTATCTTACGATCGCTTAGGTAAGGTTGGCAAGGTTCGGCTAGTGTAGCTTCCACTTTCGTGCTATAAACGGATTTTTGGAGGATATCTGCCACCCACTGTGCTCTGCTCGAATCTGCAAGACACTGGGGAGGGCAGCAATAGTGGTCACAGCACGATGCTCTGTGCTTGGCTCCGTTAGGTTAGGTTACCTATTTTTGGTTAGATTTGGGTATTTTCGACTTTTCCGCTTTACATTGAGATTGTATGGATTTCTGCGCCCTACTCTCCTCTAATATAGTCTGCTTGACTGTGCGGAGGCCAGCAATAGTCGTGGGGGCACGTTAGGTTGAGCTTGCTTACGTTCGGTAGTGTTACGAATGTTCATGTTAGGATATCCTATCTTTCACTCTTGTGCTGTAAACTGCTTTTCGGCGGGTTTCTGCGTTCCACTGTGATCTAATATTCCCAGCTTTGCTCTGGTAATTCCAGAAATAGTGGCCGCGGCGCGTTACGCTTATTTAGGTAACGTTTGTTTCGGTTATGTTTGTTTGCATTAGGTTAGGATATCTCTGGCTTTCGTGATATTCACTGCCATCGCATGGACCACTGAGCTCTAATTTCCTCTAATGTGCCCTGCTTGGTGATGGGAATTCCAGAAATAGCGGCCGCGGCGCCTTAGGCTTAGTTACGTTACGTTTGGTTCGGTTAGGTTTGTTAGCATTAGGTTAGTATATCTTTGACTTTCGTGCCATACACTGCCATCCTATGTACCTCTGCGCTGTACTTTCCTCTAATGTGCCCTGCTTGGCGATGGGGAGGCCAGGAGTAGTGGCCTCGGCACTTTAGTTTATAATAGGATGTGTTTGGTTATATTACGTTGGGTTAGGTTACGATGGGATAGCGTTGACGTTTGCGATATACACTGCTATTCGGTGGATTTCAACGCCCTACATTGCCCCTCAATAATCTGATTGTATCTGTGGAGGTCAGAAACAGCGATCTCGGCACGCTAACTTCAGAAAGATTATGTACCTCTATGTTACGTTTGGTTAGGTTACTGAAGGGTAGCTTCGACCTTTACGCTATGCGCTACTGTTCGGTGGGTCTCTGCGCACTACACTGCCCTAATACGCTCTACATGTCTTTATGGAGGTCAGCAATAGTAGTCTCGGCACGTTATGTTGAGTTAGGCTACGATTGGTTATGTTACGTTTGGCTAGGTTAGGATGGGACAGGTTTAACTTTTGTGCTATGCAACGCCATTCGGTGGATTTCAACGCCCTACATTGCTCTAATACTCTCTCCTTGGCTCTGGAGTGGCCAGCAATTCTAGTCTCGGCAAATTATGTTCAGATATGCTATGTTTGAATAGCTTAGGTTAGACCAGGTTGGATTGGGGTATCTGACACTTTTGTGCTATTGTCTGCAATTCCGTGGGTTTCTGCGATCTACTGTGCTCTAGTACGCTCTGCTTGTCTCCGGGGAGGCAGCAATAGTGGTCTCTGCACGTTAGGCTCAGATAAATTACGTTTGGTTATGTTACGTTTGGTTGGTTAGAATAGGATAGCTTTGACTTTTAGGCTATTCACCGCTGTTCGGTGGATTTCTGCCCTCTACATTGATCTAATACGCTCTACTTGGCTCTAGAGATGTCAGCAATAGTTGTCTCGGCTCGTTATGTTGTGATAGGCTACGTTTGGTTATGTTACATTTGGTCAGGTTAGGATAAGGTAGCTTTGAATTTTGCGCTATACACTGCAATGCTGTCGATTTCTACGCTCTACTGTGCTCTACCATGCTTCGCGTGGCTCTGGGGAGGCCAGTAATAGTTGTCTGGGTCTGTTACCCTGAGCTCAGCTACGTTTGGCTACGTTACGGTAGCTTTGGTTAGGTTTGGACAGATTTGACTTTCGCGGTATACACTGATATTCCGTGGACTTCTGCGCTGTACTGTGCCTTACGATATTCTGCTTTCCGTGGGGATGCCTGCAATCGTGGCCGCGTCACGGCAGGTTGTGTTAAGTTAAGTTTGGTTATACTACGATTGGATATGTTAGGAGGCTATACATCCGACTTCTACGCTATACACTGCTATTCGGTGCATTACAGTGCTCTACAGTGGTCTAGTATGTTCAGCCTGGAACCGAGAAGAACAGCGGAAGACGTCTCGGCACGTTACGTTGAGATAGGTCACGTCCGGCTGGGTTAGGTTAGGCTAAGTTTGGTTAGGATAGCTTTTTCTTGTGTGTTATGCACTACATTTCGGTGGATTTCTCCGCTCAACTTTGTTCTAGTTTGTTCCCCTCGTCTCTGCGGAGGGATGGAATAGTTGTCCAGGCACGTGAGTTTGAGTTATGTTACGTTTCGCAAGGTTAGGTTAGGTCAGGTTAGAATGGGATATTTGCGACTTCTGTGCTGCACACTGCAATTTGGTGGCTTTCTGCGCTCTACAGTACTCCATTATGTTCTACTTGTCACCGGGGATAGCAGCAATAACTTTTACGGCAAGCTAGGTTGTATTAGTTTACGCTTGGTTAGGTTAGGTTAGTCCGGGTGTCATGCGATTCACCGTCGAGTCGCTCGCTGCATGGGGACCATAGTCTTGCGCGGTTACGGCACGATTTCCTACGAGGCGTCGGTCGTCGTGGCGGGTGTTCCTCCGTTCGGTCTGCTACCGGGGGGAAGGGGGCAGTATATATGGACTCCTCCATCCGGGCGGCGTCGGTGCTCAATTGGCAGTTTCGTTGATGCGTATGTTCCGTCGGCCCTTGATGACCGCCTGGCGAGCCTGGATGAGGAAGCAGAGCAGCCGTGGGCACCGACAGATAGGGCCTGTTCTCCGCCTTCTGGATGCATGAGCGCGAAGCGGCAGCCGGCACAACTTCCGCCTGACACAGGTGCAAACCGGGCACGGGTGCTTCGGGAGTACAAGTGTCGAATCGTGAAGGAACGTGAAACGCGGTGTCATCACTGCGCGGAGGGCGGGACACGGCGCAGCACACGCTATAGGAATGTCCGGCGTTGCCTATCGTGGCCCGGGAAATGTGTCGCGTGGTTGCTCCCTCTCTCCGTTGTCGTGGCGCAGATGACGGAGTGCTTCGGAGCGTGGCGTCCTGTGGCCTCCTCCTTCGATGTTGTTATGTTACAGAAGGAGGCCGCGGAGAGAGCCCGCGAGCGGATGGCGGGCATCTCGCCCGTGGGGCTGCGGAGGCTGCGAGCGCCGCTCCGCATGGCGCCTCGTGCCCAGCCGTATGGGTTAACGCATTAGCCCTCCGCCTTCGCGAGCTGCCCTGTACCTGCGGCCGGGTGGGCCGCCACTCTCTCCCTTTGTATCCCAGGTTAGGGAGACCACGGGCATGCGCTTGGGGGCCCGCCTGTTCGTAAGACCGTGGACCAGACGCGCGGCGCCACGTGGTGGACGCGCAGTGGCCGCAAGGTGTGCGTGTGTTTCGGTGTGGTGGTATGCGTTGTGTGTGCCTGCGAACGACCCATCTCGCGCGCATGGGCGCGGCTGTTTCGGGTGCGAGCTCCCGTCTCGCCGAGAGGTAACTTCGGTTGTGTCGCGGTAGCGCCCTGGCAGTTGCGTCGCCGCGAAGTCCAGGGCGAGCCGAAATGCGAAAGGCTGGCCATGGTGGGGGAATTGGTGTGTAAAGGTCCCACCTACACCAGCTCCCTCCACTAGGGGCACCGGGTACCTTTGGACGATGTCCCCTACGTGAAAAATGTTTAGTCTATGTTAGGTTCGAATAGCTTTGACTTTGCCGCTATGCATTGCCAGTCTACGGGCACCTGCGTTCTACGCTCCTCTAATATCTTCGGCTTGGCTGTGGGGAGGCCAGCAACGTTGGACTCGGCTCGTTAGGTTTAGTTAGTCTACGTTTGGTTATGCCAGGGTTGGTCAGGTTAGGTTAGGGCACCCTCGACTGTTTTGCTATACGCTAATTTTCCTGGATTTCTGAGCTGTGCTGTGCTATAATTTACTCTTCTTGGTGCTTTGGAGGCCAGCAGTAGTGGTCTCGGCATGTTAGTTTGGGTTACGCTGCGTTTGGTTAGGTTACGATTGGTTAGGTTAGGATATGATAGCATTTATTTTTGTGTTATGAACTGTTATTCGGCTGATTTCTGCACTTTAGTGTGCTGTAATATTCCCTACGTGGACGTGTGAATGCCAGCAATCGTCGTCTCGGCACGTTAGTTTGTGCTTTGCTTCGTTCGGCTAGGTCAGGTTACGCCAGGTTTGGTTAGGATATCTTTGGCTTCTGTGCTTTGCACTTCTGTGCGGCTGTCTTCTGCGGCCCCCGGTTCACTAGTATATTCTGCTTTGCTCTCGGGATGTCAGTAATTGTGCTGTCGGCACGTTATGTTGAGTTAGGTTGCTTCTGGTTATGTTAGTATACGGTATCTTCGACTATTGCTCTGTACACAACTATTCGGTAGATTTCTGCGCACTTCATTGCTCTACTATACTCGCATGGACTCTGGCGGGGCCAAGAACGGTGGTCCCGTGACGTTGGGTTAAGTAAGGGTACGTACGCATATATTATGTTCGGATATGTTATTATAGGATAGAATTCAGGTTTGTGCTATAGACTGTAGTTCGGTGGACTTCCACGCACTACATAGCTCTACTATGATATGCTCGTCTCTGGGGAGGCCAGTAATAGTGGTCCCGGCACGTTAGGCTTAGCTAGGCTGCGCTTGGTTAGGTTACGTTTCCTTTGGTTATGTCTGGATAGCTTGGACTCTCGTGGTATGCACAGTTTTTCGGCGCTATCCTGCACTCTACAGTGCCCTACTGTATTCTGCTTGTCCCTGGGGAGCCCAGTAATAGTTGCGGCGGCTCGTTATGTTGAGTTAGGCTTCGTTGGGTTAGGTAACACTTGCTTGGTTTAGGCTAGGGTGGCTTTGACTTTTCTGCTATACACTGCGATTCTTTGGACTTCTGCGCTTTACTCTCACCTAGTATGTTCTGCTTGGCTCTGATGAGGGCAGCAATAGAGGTCACGAAACGGTAGGATTTGGTAGATTACGTTTGGTTGCATTACGCTTGGCTAGGTTAGGAAAGGATAGCGTTGACCTTTGTGCTGCAAACTGCTATATGGTTGACCCCTGCGTTCTACTGCGTTCTAATATGATGTGGTTGGCTCCGTGGAGGCAAGCAATAGTGCTCTCGGCACGCTGGGTCTGTTCAGGTTACGCTGCGCTTGGTAAGGTTGGGATAGGTGTGGTTAGGATAGAATTTCCTTTTGTGCCATTGACTGTTATTGGGTCGATATCCATGCACTGCATTGCTCCACCAGTACCTGCTTATCTCTGGGGTGGCCAGCAATAGGGGTCGCGGCACGTATGGAAAAGTTAGGTTACGTTTGGTTAGGTAATATTTGGTTATGCTTGGAATGGATAACTTTGACATTTGTGCTCTACCCTGCTATTTGGTGGATTTCTGCTCTGTACTGTGCACTGATATGCACTGCTTGGCTCAGTGGAAGCCAGCAATGCTTGACGCGGCACGTTGGGCTGAGTTAGATACCATTTGGTTAGGTTTGGTTGGGTTGGTTTATGATAGGATAGGTTTGACCTATATGCTCGGCACTGATATTCTATGGACCTGTGTGCTCTACAGTGCTCTATCAGATTCTACTTCTCTCTGGGGAAAGCAGCAATAGTGGTCGCGGCGCGTTAGGACACGTTAGGTTTGGGTTAGCTTTGTTTGGATTAGGTTTGGATATGTTTGACTTTCGTGCTATACACTGCCATTCTATGGCCATCTGCGCTCTACTCTCTTCTAAAGTGCCCGGCTTGGTGGCGGGGACGCCAGCAATAGTGGGCTAGGCTCGTTAAGTTGAGTTAAGTAACGTTCAGCTGAGTTAGGTTAGGATACGCTTGGTTAGGATAGCTTTGACTTTTGTGATATACACCGCAATGCGGTGGAATACTGCTCTCTGCTGTGTACTAGTATATTCTGCTTGGCAGTGTGCATGCAAGAAACAGTTCTCGCGGTACGTTGGGTTGAGCTTGATTCCGTTTGGCTGGGTTAGGTTTGGTAGGGTTAAGATAGGTTAACTTTGACTTATGTGCTCAACACTAGCCTTCTTTGGACTTTTGTGCTCTACTGTGCTCTATCATATTCTGCTTGTCTCTGGGGAAGCCAGTAGTAGTGGTCGCGGCACGCTTGGCTTGGTTATGTTCGTTTCGTTAGCTTAGGTTTGGAACCCTTTGGTCAATGTATCTCCGACCTTTGCGCTATACTCTGCAATTCTGGGGATTACTGCGCTCTACTCTTTTCAAGTATATTCTGCTTGGCTCCTGGGAGGCCTGCAATAGTGGTCTCGGCACGATAGGTTGTGTAATGTTACGTTTGGTTATTTTACGATACGCCATGTAAGGAGGTGATAGCTGCGACTTTGGCGCTGTATACTGCTATTCGCGGGATTTCAGCGCTCTACAGTTCTCTAGTATGATTAGCCTGGCTCTGGGAACTCCAGCAATAGTGGCCTCGGCAGGCAATGTTGGGGTAGGCTTCGTTTGGTTACGTTACGTTTGTTTGGATTAGGTTCGGATAGATTAGATTTTCGTGGTATACACTGCGATTCGGTGGCTTTCTACGCCCTACTGTGCTCTAGCACATACTGCTTGTCTCTGGCGAGCCTTAAATAGTGGTCTCGGCACGTTAGGTTGTCTTAGGCTACGTTTGCTTACGTAGTGTTGGTTTGTGTTATGTGTGCTTATATTGGATTTTCGTGGTGAACACTGCGATTCGGTGGATTTCTACGCTCTACATTGTTCTCGTGTACTCTGCTATTCGCTGGGGCTACCAGTAATTGTGGTCTCGGTACGTTAGTTTTATATGGGCTACGTTTGATTAGGTTACGTTAGTTAGGGTTATGTTAGGATTGGCTTGACTTTAGTGGCGCAGACTGGTGCTCGGTGGACTTCTGCGCTCGACTGTGCTCTGGCATGTTCTGCTTTGCTCTGGGGGGCCAGCAATGGTGGTCTCGGCACGCTTGTTTGAGTAAGGTTACGCTTGCCATCGCTACGTTGGGACAGGTTTGGTTCGGATAGCTTTGACTTTTGTGCTATACAGTGCTGTTCGGTTGATTTTTGCGCTCTACTGTGTTAGAATATGATCTGCTTCGCTCTGCGGATGCCAGGAATGATGGTGTCGTCGAGTTAGGTTGAGTTATGCTAAATTTTGGTTAGGATACGTTGGTCTTTGGTAGGCCTTGACAGCTGAGTCTTTCGTGTTATACGATGATATTCGGTGGAATCCTGCGCTCTACCATGCTTCACTATACTCTGCCCGAATCTGGGGTTATCAGTAATAGTGGTCGCGGCACGTTGTGTTGGGATATGTTACGTTCGGTTACGTTACGATTTGTTAGGTTAGGAGGGGATGTCTTTAACTCTTGTCTTATACACTGCTATTAGGTGGATTTCTGCGCTCTACATTGCTATAATAAGCTCTGTCTGGCCCAAGGGTGGCCAGCAATACTAGTCTCTCCTCATTTAGATGAGTTAGGCTACGTTCGGTTAGGTCAGGGTTGGACAGGTTGTATAAGTATATCTTCCACTTTTGCGCTATACACTGCAATGTGGCCGACTACGGCGCTCTACTGTGCTCTAGTATATTCTGCTTGGCCCTGCGGAGGCTAGCAATGATGATCTCGGCATGTTAGGTTGAGCTAAGCCACGTTCGGTTGTGTTACGTATCGTTATGCTTGGATAGTGTTACACCGGTTACTGTGCTGTGCACTACGACTCTATGGATTTCTGCGCTCTCCCTTCACTAGGAAGTTCTACTTGGATCTGGGGGGTCAGCAAAAGTGGTCTCGGCTTGTCAGGAAGGGTTAGGTTAGACATGGTTACGTCCCGTTTGCACAGGGTAGGATAGGAGAGCTTTGACTTTTGCTATGTACAGTGCCATACAGTTGATTTCTGAGCTCGACTGTATACCAATGCGATTTGCCTCGACTTGTGGTGGCCAGCAATAGTGGTGGTGTCACGTTTGCGTAAGTTAGGATACGCTTTGTTTGGTTAGCGTAGGTTAAGTTTGGTTAGGTTGGCGGTGGCATTTGTGCATATTCGCAGCTTTTCTATGGATATCTGCCCTCTAATCTCATCTAACATGTACTGCTTCGCTCAGGGCAGAGCAGCAAGAGTTGTCTAGGCACGTTAGTTTGAGTTATGTTACATTTTGCTAGGTTATGTTAGGTCAGGTTAGGATAGGATATCTGCGACTTGTGTGCTCTACACTGCCATTTGGTGGATTTCTGCGCTCTACAAGGCTCTATTATGTTCTACTTGGCACCGGGGAGAGCGGCAGTAGCTTTCACGGCGCATTGGGTTGTGCTAGTTAATGCTTGGTTAGGTTAGTTTAGTCTGGGTGTCATGCGATTCACCGTCGAGTCGCTCGCTGGATGGCGACCATGGTGGTGCGCGGTTACGGCACGATTTCCTACAAGGCGTCGGTCGTCGTGGCGGGTGTTCCGCCGTTCGGTCTGCTACCATGGTGGGGGGGGCACTGTGTCTACTGTGCCCTACTACTTCCTGGTGGCCGTGGAGACACCAGCAATAATGTTCGCGGCACGTTATGTTGAGTAATCCTATGTTTGGTTAGGTTCTGTTGCTTTGGTTTAGGCTTTGGTTGCTAAGACTTTTGTGACATACCCTGCGATTCTATGGATTTCTTCATTCTACTATCCACTATAGCAATAGTGTCGTCGGCCCGTTAGGTTATGATAGGACACGTTTGGTTCGGTTAGCTTTGTTTGGATTAGGTTTGGATATGTTTGGCTTTCGTGCTATACACTGCCATTCTATGGACGTCTGCGCTCTACTCTCCTCTAAAGTGCCCGGATTGGTTGCGGGGACGCCAGCAATAGTGGGCTAGGCACGTCAAGTTGAGTTAAGTAACGTTCAGCTGTGTTAGGTTAGGATGCGCTTGGTTAGGATAGCTTTGACTTTTGTGATATACACCTCAATGCGGTGGAATACTGCTCTCTGCTGTGTACTAGTATATTCTGCTTGGCACTGTGCAGGCAAGGAACAGTGCTCGCGGTACGTTGGGTTGAGTTTGATTCCGTTTGGCTGGGTTAGGTTTGGTAGGGTTAAGTTAGGTTAGCTTTGACTTATGTGCTCAACACTGGCCTTCTTTGGACTTCTGCGCTCTACTGTTCTCTCGCATGTTCTGCTTTGCTCAGGAGGGCCAGCAATGGTGGTTTCGGCACGCTTGTTTGAGTAAGTTTACGCTTGGTATCGCTACGTTGGGACAGGTTTGGTGAGGATAGCTTTGACTTTTGTGCTATACAGTGCTGTTCGGTTGATTTTTGCGCTCTACTGTGTTAGAATATGATCTGCTTCGCTCTGCGGATGTCAGGAATGGTGGTGTCGTCGAGTTAGGTTGAGTTATGCTAAATTTTGGTTAGAATACGTTGGTCTTGGGTAGGCCTTGACAGCTGTGTCTTTCGTGTTATACGATGATATTCGGTGGAATCCTACGCTCTACCATGCTCCACTATACTCTATTCGAATCTGGGATTGCCAGTAATAGTGGTCGCGGCACGTTATGTTGGGATATGTTACGTTCGGTTACGTTACGATTTGTTAGGTTATGAGGGGATGTCTTCAACTCTTGTGCTATACACTGCTATTAGGTGGATTTCTGCGGTCTACATTGCTATAATAAGCTCTGCCTGGCCCAAGGGTGGCCAGCAATACTAGTCTCTCCTCATTATGATGAGTTAGGCTACGTTCGGTTAGGTCAGCGTTGGACAGGTTGGATAAGCATATCTTCCACTTTTGTGCTGTACACTGCAATGTGGCGGACTACGGCGCTCTACTGTGCTCTAGTATATTCTGCTTGGCCCTGCGGAGGCTAGCGATGATGATCTCGGCAAGTTATGTTGAGCTAAGCCACGATCGTTTGTGTTACGTATGGTTATGTTTGGATAGTGTTACACCAGATATTGTGCCGTGCACTACGACTCTATGGATTTCTGCGCTCTCCCTTCACTAAGAAGTTCTACTTGGCTCTCGGGGGTCAGCAAAAGTGGTCTCGGCTTCTCAGGAAGGGTTAGGTTAGATTTGGTTACGTCCAGTTTGGTCAGGGTAGGATAGGAGAGCTTTGACTTTTGCCATGTAGAGTGCCATACAGTTCATTTCTGAGCTCGACTGTGCAACAATGCGATTTGCCTCGACTTGTGGTGGTCAACAATAGTGGTGGCGGCACGTTTGCGTAAGTTAGGTTACGCTTTGTTTGGTAAGCGTAGGTTCAGTTTGGTGAGGTTGGCGGCGGCGTTTGTGCTATTCGCAGCTTTTCTATGGATATCTGTCCTCTAACCTCATCTAACATGTTCTGCTTGGCTCAGGGCAGAGCAGCAATAGTTGTCTAGGCACGTTAGTTTGAGTTATGTTACGTTTTGCTAGGTTAGGTTAGGTCAGGTTAGGATAGGATATCTGCGACTTGTGTGCTCTACACTGCCATTTGGTGGATTTCTGCGCTCTACAAGGCTCTATTATGTTCTACTTGGCACCGGGGAGAGCGGCAGTAGCTTTCACGGCGCATTGGGTTGTGCTAGTTAATGCTTGGTTAGGTTAGTTTAGTCTGGGTGTCATGCGATTCACCGTCGAGTCGCTCGCTGGATGGCGACCATGGTGGTGCGCGGTTACGGCACGATTTCCTACAAGGCGTCGGTCGTCGTGGCGGGTGTTCCGCCGTTCGGTCTGCTACCATGGTGGGGGGGGCACTGTGTCTACTGTGCCCTACTACTTCCTGGTGGCCGTGGAGACACCAGCAATAATGTTCGCGGCACGTTATGTTGAGTAATCCTATGTTTGGTTAGGTTCTGTTGCTTTGGTTTAGGCTTTGGTTGCTAAGACTTTTGTGACATACCCTGCGATTCTATGGATTTCTTCATTCTACTGTCCACTATGATGTTCTGCTTGGCTCTGGTGACGCCAGAAATCGGTTTCGCGTCACGTTAGGTTGTGTTATGCTATCGATTCTCATTATTACGGTTGTATATGTTAGAAGGTGACAGCTTTCACTTTCGTGCTGTATACTGCTATCCGGTTGATTTCAGCGCTCTACAGTGGTCTAGTAAGCTCTGATTCGCTCTGTGGAGACCAGCAGAACTGGTCACGGCATGTTGGTCATAGTTTAGCGGCGTTTGGTAATGTTATGTTTGGTTATGTTAGGACAGGATAGCCTAGACTTATGTGGTATGCGCTGCTTATCGGTGGATTGCTGCGCCCTACATTGCCATAGTATAATCTGCTCGGCTCTCGGGAGGCCAGCACTAGTGGTCGCGGCACGTCAGGTTAAGTGAGATTACGCTTGTCTGTGTTACGTTACGTTGCGTCTGGTGTCGATGCCTTTGTCTGTTGTGCTACACTCTGCTATTCAATGGACATCTGCACACTCCTGTGCTGTAATTTGTTCAGCTTGGCGCTTTGGCGACCGGCAACAGTGGTTTCGGAACGTTACTTAGGGCTATGCTGCGTTTGATTAGGTTACGTTTGATCAGGTTTGGAGAGGAGAGCATTGACTTTTGTGCTATGAACTGCTATTCGGCCGATTTCTGCGCTCCACTGTGCTCTAATATTCCTTGCATGGACGTGTGGATGACAGCAATGGCTGTCTAGGCACGTTAGATTATGCCATGCTTCGTTCGGCTAGGTTAGGATGTGTCAGGTTAGGTCAGGATATCTTTGGCTTCTGTGCTTTACACTGCAACGCGGTGGATTTCTGCGCACTACTGTGCTCTAGCACATACTGCTTGTATCTGTGGGGAAGAGCAATAGTGTTCTTGTCATGTTAGGTTGAGTGCTGCCGCGTTAGGTTATTTTACGTTTGGTGAGGTTAGGATATGATAGTCCAGACATCTGTGCTATAAGTTGTTATCCTCCGATTTCTGCGGTCTACTGCGTTCAAATATTTTCTGCTGGGCTCTAGCGAGGCCAGCAGTCGTGCTCTCGGCGCGCTAGATTTAGTTAGGCTGCGTTTGCATACGAGAAATATGGTTGCGTTACAAGAGAATAGCTTAGACCTTTGTGCCATTCACCGCTATTCGCGGATTTCTCCGCTCTACTGCTCTCTGGTGTGTTCTGCTCGGCTCTGCCGTGGCAAGTAATAATGGTATCGGCACGCTAGGTTGCGTTTTTTTACGTTTGGTTATGTTTGGTTATGTCAAGCTCGGTCTGGTTGTCTTCGTCTTTCGTACTGAAGACTGCTATTCGGAGGACTTCTGCGCCCGTATGTGCTCTACTATACTCTGCTTGGTCCTGTGGATGTCAGCAATCGCGGTCGCGGCACCTTATGTTGAATTAGGCAACGTTTGATTACGTCTTGTTAGGTTAAGCTTGGTTAGGCTGGCATCGACTTTCGTGGTATACCCAATTATCCGATGGGTTCATGTGATCTACTGTACTCTACTGTTTCTGCTTGGCTCTGAGGAGAACGGCAGCGGCGGTCGCAACACGCCCTGTTGAGATACGCTACCTTAGACTAGGTTAGGTTGGGTTACGTTATGTGAGCGTATGTTTTACTTTTTGCTTTACACTGCAATGCGACGGATTTCTACGCTCTGCTGTACTTCAGTATACTCTCCTTGTCTCTGCGGAGGCCAGCAATAGTGGTAGTGGAACGTTATTTTGAGTTAGGATAAGTTTGGTTAAGCAGAGTTCGGTTAAGCTTGGTTAGGATAGCTACGACTTTTGTGCTGTACACTATAATGCGGTGGATTTCTGCGCACTACCGCTCTCCAGTAGATTCGGCTTCTCTCTGTGGAGGCCAGCAACAGCGGTCTCGTCATGTTAGGTTGAGTTAGGTTACGTTTGATTATGTTACGTTCGGCTCGGTTTGGATAGGCCTCTCTGAATTTTGTGCTTTTCGATGTTATTCGGTGGATTTCTGCGGTCTAATGTACTCTAGTATTCTCTACTTGACCCTGGGATGCCAGCAATGTTCGTCTCGTCACGTTAAATTGAGTTAGGTTACGTTTGGTTAGGTTAGGTGGAGTTAAGCTCGGTCAGGCTAACTAAGGCTTTCGTGCTATACACTGCTATCGGAGCGTTCCTGTGCATTACTGTGCTCTACTATATTATGCTTAGGCATGGGAATGCCAGCAATATTGGCCTCGGCACGTTAGTTCGTCTTAGGTTACGTTCGATTAGTAGCTTTGGCTTTCATGTTATACACTGAATTTCGTTGGATTTCTGCGCACGGCTGCTCCCTATTACGTTCTACTTTTCCTTGGAGAGATCAGCAATAGTGTCCGCGGTATGTTACCTTGAGTTGGGCTACGTTTGCTTAGGTTGTGTTAACCTTTGTTAGGCGTGGATGAATATGACTATTGTGCTGTACACTGCGATCCGATGGTCTTATGCGACCTACTGTCCTCTATTAATGTCGGCTCGAATCTGGGGAGGTCAGCAATAGTGGTCTCGGCACGTTAGGTTGAGTTAGGTTACGTATTGTTATGTTAGGTTAGGATGCTAAGGTTAGAGTATATACGGCTTTGGTGCTATACATTGCAATGCGGTGGATTTCTGCGGTCTACTGGTCCCTAACATAATCTCTCCCACCGTGGGGTGGCCGTTGATTGTGGTCTCGGCGCGATGTGCTTCGTTATGCTACGTTAGGTTAGGTTACGTTAGTACAGGTTAGGTCTGGATAACTTTGACTTTCGTGCTGTACACTGCAGGTCGGTGGACTTCTGCGCTCTTATTTATTCTGGCATATTCTGCTTGGCTCTGGGGAGGAAAATAATAGCGGTCTCGGCACGTTACGTTGAATTAGTCTACGTATGGTTATGTTACGTTTGGTTAAGTAAGAATGGGATAGCTTTGACTTTTGCCCTACACACCGCCACTCTCCACATTGCTCTGATATACCCTGCCTGTGTCTGGGAAGGCCGGCAATACTACCCGCGGCACTTACCGTTGAGTTAGTCTACGTTCGGTTATGTTAGGTTAGGACGTGTTGGGTTAGGGTATCTTACACTTATGCGCTGTGCACTGAAATGCGGAGGGTTACTGCATTCTACTGTGCTCTAATATGTTCTGCTTCCCTCTGGGTCGGCTGGGTTACGTTGCGTTTGGTTATGTTAAGTTTGGTTGGGTTAGGACAGGGTAGATTAGACTTTTCTGCTAAACACTGCTATTCTGTGGATATCTGCCCTCTACTGTGCTCTATTACTCTGCTTGACCATGGGAGGCCAACAATAGTGGTATCGGCACGTTCGGTCGTGTTTGGTTACGTATTGTTATGCTATGTTTAGTTGGATGATGGTAGCATTGACTTTCGTACTATTCACTGTTATTGGGTGTATTTCTGTTATTTACTGTACTCTACAACATTCTGCTTGGTTTTCGGGTGGCCAGGGGCAGTGGTCGCTGCACGTTATGTTGAGATCCGCTACGACCGGTGAGGATAGGTTATGTCATGTTATGCCAGGATATCTACGGTTTTTAAGCTACTCACGGCATTGTGGTGGATTTCTGCGTTCTAATGTGCTCTAATATGCTCTGCTTGGCACCGTGACGCCAGCAAAATTGGTCTCGTCATGTTAGGTTCGGTTAGGATAGGCTCGGTTACGTTAGGTTAGGTTGAGCACGGTCATGTTAACTTAGACTTTCGTGCTATGCGCTGCTATTCTTAGTTTTGCTGCGCTGTTCTGTGCTCCACTATATTATGCTTAGCTATGGAAATGCCAGCAATATTGGTCTCGGCACGATAAGTTTAGGTAGGTTACGTTTGGTTAGTTTAGGATGGGCTAAGTTCGGCGATGGTAGCTTTGACTTTCGTGTTATACACTGATGTTCGTTGGGTTTCTGCGCTCGACTCCGCTCTATTACATTCTGCTTAGCCCTGGAGGGTCAAGCAATAGTGGTTGCGGAACGCTACGTTGAGGTATGCTACGTTTGGTTATGTTAAGTTTGCTTGGGTTAGGCCTGGATGGATACGACTTTTATGCGATACACTGCGATTCTTTGGACTTATGCGCCCTACTATATCGGCTCGAATCTGGGGAGGCCAGCAATAGTGATCGGGCTGCGTTAGGTTAAGTTATGTTTCGTTCGGCATTGATAAGATTGGATACATTAGGGTAGGATAGCTTCGACTTTTGTGCTATACTCTGCTATCCGGTGATCTTCTACCGTCCAGTGTGCTCTAGTATGCTCTGCTTGGCTCTGGTGTGGCCAGCGATAGTGGTATCGGCACGATAGTTTGAGCTGTGCTACGTTCGGGTATGTTACGTTTGGTGAGGTCAGGATATGGTAGTCCAGTCTTTTGTACTATGCACTGCTATCCTCGGATTTTTGTGCTCTTCTGTGTTCTAATATGTTCTGCTTGTCTCTGGGGAGGCCAGCGATTGAGAGTTCGACAAGTTTGTTTATGATGGATTAAGTTTGGTTAGGTTAGATTTGTTCAGGGTAAGTTAGGATATCTTCGACTTTTGCGCTGTACACTGCTATCTGGTGGATTTCTGCGCTCAGCAAGGCTCTACTGTTCCCTGCTCGACCTCGGTCAGGCGGACAGTAGTGGCCGCGGCACGTTATATTGGGGCATGCTACGTTTCGTTTTGTTACGTTTGGCTGCTTTAGGATAGGTAACTTTGACCTTTGCCCCTCTACTCTGCTATACGGTGGATTTCTGTGCTCTAACCTGCTCTAATATGCTCTGCTTGGCGCCACGAAGGCCATCAATAGCGGTGGCGGCACGTTAATTTGGGATAGTTTACCATATGCTACGCTAGATTAGGTTAAGTTTGGTTAGGATTGCATTGATTTTCCTGCTGCACACTCATATTCGGTGCATTCCTGTGACTTACGTTGCTCTAGTACCTTCTGCTTGTCGCTATAGATATCAGCAATAATGGTCTGGTCATCTTAGGTTGAGTTAGGCTTCGTTTGGTTATGTTACGTTTAGTGAAGTCAGGATATCACAGGTTCGACTTTTGTGCTATACACTGCTGTCCGCGGATACCTGCTCTCTGCCGTGTTCTAATATTTTCCGCTTGTCCCCGGCGAAGTCAGCAATTGTGGTCTCGGCATGTTTTGTTGTTTTAGGTTACGTTTGGTTTGGTTAGGTTAGGTCAAGCTCGGTATGGTTATCTTTGACTATCGTGCTGTACGCTGCTTTTCGGTGGATTTCTGCGCTCGAATGTGCTCTACTATACCCTGGTTGGTCCTGTGGTGGCCAGCAATAGCGGTTGTGGCCCGTCAGGTCCAGTTAGGCTTTGTTTGGTTAGGTTAGGTTATGGTAAGTTTGGTTTGGGTAGCTTTGGTTTACCTACTATAAACTCTCATTCGGCCGATTTCTGCGCAATGCTGTGCTCCAGTACATTCTGCTTGTCTTTGTGGGTGACAGCAATAGTGGTATCGGCACGTTAGGTTCAGTTATGCTACGTTCCGTTAGGGTAGGTTAGGAAGTCTCGGCTAGGACTTCTTCGCTTTTTGTGCTATGCACTGCTATTCGGAGTATTCCCGGGACGTATTGTTCTCTACTATATTATACTTTACCATAGGAATGCGAGCAATATTGATCTCGGCATGTTAGGTTGTGTAAGGCTACGTTCGGGTAGGTTAGGTTAGCTCAGGTTATGCTAGGATATCTACGGGCTTTGTGCTATTCACTGTAATGCGGTGGATTTCTGCGCACTACTGCCCCCCAGTACATTCGGCTTGTCTCTGTGGAGGCCTGCAATTGCGGTCTCGTCATGTTAGGTAGAGTTAGGTTACATCTGGTTATGCTACGTTTGGCAATGTTAGGGTAGGCTACTTTGACTTTTGTGCTATACACTACTATTGGGTATATTTCTGCGCTCTAATGTGCTCTAATATGCTCTGCTTGGCGCTACGATTGAAACCAATAGCGGTCGCGGCACGTTACGTTGGATGACGCTGGGCTTGGTTATGTTAGGCCAGTTTATCTTTGAATTCTGTGCTTAAAACTGCAACGACGCGAATTTCAGTGATAAACTGTGCTCGAGTATATTTTGCTTGGCACTAGGAAGGTCGACAGTAGTGGTGCAAGGCGGCTAGGTGCAGTTGGCCTACGTTTGGCTATGCTATGCTTTGCTTAGGTTAGCCAAGTATAGCTTTGACTTTTGTGCTGTACACTTATATTCGGTGGATTTCTGCGATCTACTGGGATCTGATATGCTCCGCTTTGCTCTGGGGATGCCAGGAATTGTGGCCGCGGCGCATTAGTTATGGACAGGTTACGTTTGGTTGGGTTAGATTTGTTTCGGTTAGTATAAGATATCTCTGACGTTTGCGATATGCACAGAAATGCGGTCGATTTCTGCGCTCTACTGTGCCCTGACATACTCTGCTCGACTCTGGAATGGCCGCAAATAGAGGTCCTGCGCGTTAGGCAGAGCTAGGCTACGTTTGGTTGGGCTACGTTTGCATGTGTCAGGTTATTATGGCCTTGCCTTGCGTGGCATACAGTTTTCCTGTCGACTCCTGGGCTCTACTGTGCTCTACTGTATTCTGCTTGGCCCTGGGGCACCAGAAATAGTGGTCAAGGCTCGTTATGTTGAGTCAGTCTTTGCGTGGTTAGGCTACATTTGTTTGGGGCAGGCCTGGGCAGCTTTGACTTTTCTGCGATACGCCGCGATTCTATGGATTTTTGCTCTCTACTCTCCCGTAGTATGTTCTGCTTGTCTCTGGGGAAGTAAGCAATAGTAGTCGAATCTCGCTAGGTTAAGCTATGTTACGTTCGGTTACGTTCCGATTGGTTCGGGTAGGAGTGGCTTCCTTCCCCTTTTGCGCTTTTCACTGCTATTCGACGGATTGCGACGCTCCACGGTGACCTGATATGTTCAGCTTGAATCAGGGAAGACAGCAATAGTCGTCTTCGCACGTTACGCTGTGTTAGGCAACGCTTGGTTGGGTTAGGTTAGGTCTGGTTAGATTATGCTATCATGAATTTTCTCCTATACGACGAAATGCGGCGGAAGTCTTCGATCTACTGCGCTGTAGTATTTTCTGATTGGCTCTGGTGAGGTCAGCGATAGTGGCTTAGGGCTGTTAGGTGGAGATAGGTTATGTGTGGTTAGACTAGGTTGGGCTATGCTGGGTTATGATGGCTTCGACTATTGCGATATACACTGCTGTTCGTCCGATTTCTGCGCTCTACTGCGCTCTATTATACTCTGATTGGATCTGGGAAGGCCAGCAATTGTGTTTTCGGAACGTAGTGATGAGCCACTTTACGTTTGGTTATGCTATGCTTTGTCATGTTAGGCTGCGGTAGCTAGGAGTTTTGCGCTACACGCTGCTGTTTGTTGGATCTCTGCGCACTACTGTGATCAAGTATGCGCCGCTTTGTTTTGTGGAGGCCAGAAGTAGTGGCCGCGGCACGTTATGTTGGGCAATGTTTCGTTCGGTTTGGTTAGGTCTGTCTGCGTTAGGTTATGATGCCTTTGACTTCTGCGCTGTACGCTGAAATGCTGTGGTCTTGTGCGCTCTACTGAGCTCTAGTAAGAAGGCTCTGCTTGGCTCTGGGGAAGAAAGCAGTAGCGGTCTCGGCACGTTAGGTTGAGTCAGGTTACGTTAGGTATTGTTACGTTTGGTTAGGAAAGGACAGGATATATCTGACTATTGTACTATGCACTGCCAATCGGTGGAAGTCTGCTCTCTACACTGCTCTACTATACCTTGCTCGACTATGGGGAGGCCAGCAATTCTGGGCATGGCACGAATGTTGCGTTAGGCTACGTTTTTTCTGGCTAGGTAAGGTTATGGTTCGGGAGGATAGCTTAAACTTTTGTGCCTTGCACTGCTATTCGGAGAATTCTTGCGCCCCACTGTGCCCTATAGTACTCTTCTCGTCTCTGGGGAGGACAGCAATTGTTGCCTCGGCACGTTGTGTTCATTCAAGCTACGTTCGTTTGTGTTACATTTCGTCTGGGCAGGTGATGGTAGATTTGATACCTGTGCTGTGCACGGCTATTCGGCGGATTTCTGCGCCCTACTGTGCTCTAATGCTCCCACCCTGGACCTGAGGAAGCTGTGAGTAGTTGTCTCGGCTTGCTAGACATGGTAAGGTTAGGTTAGGTTAGTGTGTCCTCGACCTTTGTGCTTCACTCTGCAATGCGGCGGATTTCTGCGCTCCACGGTGCTCTCATATATTCTGTTTGCACGCGTGGAGGTCAGCAATAATGGTCTGGGAACGTTAGGTTGGGTCATGTTTCGCTTGGTTTGGTTAGGTTAGGATAGGTTTGGTCAGGATAGGTTTGGTCAGGATAGGTTTGGTCAGGATATGTTTGGTCAGGATATCTTTGACTTTTGTGCTAATCACTGCAATGCGGTAGATTTCTACGCTGTACTGTGCTTTAGCATATACTGCTTGGCTCTGTGGAGGTCAGCAATACTGGTCTAGGCACGATAAGATGAGTTATGTTACGTTTGGTTGTTGTACGATTGGTTAGGTTAGGAAAGGATAGCATAGACTGTTCAACTATACTCGGATATTCGGTCGATTTCTGTGCTCTACGTTGCTCTAATTTGCTCTGCTTGCCGCTGGGATATCAGCAATAGTGGCGTAGGGCGGTTAGGTGGAGTTAGGTTGCGTTTAACTATGTTATGTTTGGGCAGGATAGGGCTAGAACAGCTTTCACTTTTGTTGTATACAGGGCTATGCGGTGGGCTGCGCTCCCCTATGCCCAAATACCTTCAGCTTAGACGCGGAAAGGCAAGCAATTGTGGTGTCGGCACGTTACGCTGTGTCAGGCTACGTTGGGTCAGGTTTAGTTAGGGCAGGTTAGGTTGGGATATCTTCGGCTTTTGCGCTTTACAATGCAATGCGGCGGGCTTCAGCGTTCCACTGTGCACTAGTATATGTTAGTAGGCTCTGCGGAGGCCGGCAATTGCATTCTACTCGCGTCAAGTTTGGTCAGGCTACGTTCAGTTATGTTAGGTTGTAACGGTTTGGGATAGGATAGCTTCGAAATTTGTGCAATGCTCTGCTATACTGTGGATTTCTGAATTCTATATTGATCTACTATGCTCTGCTGGGCTTACTGGAGGGCAGCAATGGTGGTCGCGGCAAGTTAGATTTCGTCAGATTCGGTTTGGCTAGGCTAGGATGTGATGTGCTATGTTAGGATAGCTTGGACTTTTGTGCTACACACTGGTATCCTTTCGACGTCTACGCTCTCCTGTGCACTACCACATTCTGCTTGTCTCTGTGGACTCCCGGAATAGTGCCCTTGGCACGTTATGTTGAGTTATGTACGTTTGGATAGGTTAGCTCTGGCTATGTTTGGTTAGGATAGCATTGACTTATGAGCCATACACTGCTATGTGGTCTCTCTCGGCGTTCTACATTACTCTGCTATACTCTGCCTAGCTCTCGTGAGGACACAATTAGCGGTCGTGGCGCATAGTATTTGGTTACATTACGTCCGCTTATGTCACGTTCGGTTAAATTAGGAAATGAAAGCTTTTACTTTTGTTATATACACTGTTATTCGGTGGCTTTCTGCGATCTTCTGTGCTCTTGTATATTCTGCTTGACTCTGGAGTGTCCAGCAATAGTGGTCTCGGCACGTTGGGTCAAGTTACGTTGCATTCTGTTATACTACGTTTGGATAGGGTAGGACAGGATAGCTTCGACTTTTGTGATATACACTGCTGTTCGGCGGATCTATGCGCTCCATTGTGTTCTAATATGCTCTGTTTGTCTCTGCGAAGGCCATCAACAGCGGACGCCGCACGTTACGTTGAGTTATGCTACGTTTGGTTCGGCTACGTTAAGCCATGTTTGGTTAGGGTATCCTAGACCTTTGTGCTACACGCGGCTATTCGGTGTATTTTTGCGCTCAACATTGCTGTTTTATATTCTACTCGAATCTGAGGAGGCGGGCAATAGCGTCCGTGGCACGTTAGGATGTGTTATGTTACGATTGGTTAGTTCAGGTTAGACAACGTTTGGTTAGGGTAGCTTTGACTCTCATATTGTACAATGATATCGGGTGGATTTCTGTGATCTACTGTGCCTTGCTGCATTCTGCTTGGCTCCGGGGAGGCCAGTAGTAGTGGTCTCGCCACGATAGGTTGAGTTAGGTTACGTTTCGTGAGGTCAGGATAGGAAGGCTCTGTTAGGTTATCTACGGTTTCAGTGAACTACATTCCAATACGGTGGATATCTGCATTCTGCTGTGATGTAGTGTACTCTGCTTGGCGCTGGGCAGGCCAGCTATAGTTGGCTCGGCACGCTAGGTTCAGCTTGGACACGATTGGCTTTGATACGATTAGTGATGTCAGGATAGGGCAGTTTAGACGTTTGCGCTATACATAGTTATCTGCGGATATCAGCGCTCTCCTGTGTTCCAATATTTTGTGTTTGCCTCTGGCGAAGCCAGCAATAGTGGCTTGGCATGTTAGGCTTTGTCATCTTACGTTTGGTTTGGTTAGGTAGTGTCAAGCTCGGTTCGGTTATCTTTGACCTTCCTGCTCTACACTGCTCTTCGGAGGACGTCTGCGTTCGAATGTGCTCTACTATACCCTCTTTGGTCCTGTGGTGGCCAGCAATAGTGGTCGCGGCAAGTCAGGTTGATTTAGGTTATGTTACGTTAGGTTAGGCTATGTTTGTTCAGGGTAGCTTTGTCTTTCGTACTATATACTGTTATTCGGCGGATTTCTGCGCTCTACATTGCTCTACTCTGCTCTGCTCGCCTCTGGTGAGGCGAGCAATAGTGGTCGTGACTCGTCAGATTTAGTTAGTCCACGTTTGGTTAGGATAGGTTAAGTAAGGTTAGGTCAGGCTGTGTTGGCTTTTTGTGTTGTACGCTGCTGTTTGGTGGCTCGCTGTGCTCTACTGTGCCCTAGTATAATCTGCTTGGTTCTGAGGATGTCATCCATTGTGGTCTAGGCACGTTAGGTTGAGTTAGGCTTCCTTTGGCCGTGTTAGGCTAGGGTAGCTTTGACTTTTGTGCAATAAACTGCTGTTCGTCGTATTCCTGCTCTCAATATTGCTCTGCTATACTCTGCTCGACTCTGAGGTGGCCAGCAATAGTGGTCGTGGCACAACAGGCTGCGCTATCGTACGATTGATTAGGCTCGTTTGGGCTAGGTTTGGACATGATGGCTTTGACTTTTGTGCAGTACACTGCTGTTCGTTGGGTTTCAGCGCCCTCCCGCGCTTTAGTATGCCCTGCTTGGATTTGGGGAGGCCAGAATTTGTGTTCTCGGCTCGTTAGGCTTGGTTAGCCCACGATAGGTTATGCTACGTTTGTTCGGATTAGGTTAGGACATATTTGCCTTTTGTGTTCTACGCTGCTATTAGTTTTCTTTCTGCGATCTACTGTGCTCTAGTGTATTCTGCTTGGCTCTGCGGATTCCAGTAATAGTGATCTAGCCACGATACGTTAGGACAGGCTACGCTTGGCTATGTTATGCTAGGCTATGCTAGTTTCGACTTTTGCGCTATACGCAGCAATTCATTGGGTTTCTACACTCTACATTGCTGTAATGTACCAGCTTGGCTCTGGGAGGGCCAGCAATACTGGTCTCGGCAAGTTAGCCTCAGATATGTTACGTTTGGTTAGGTTAGGCGTGTTTGAGTCAGGTTTGGCTGGCATTGTCTTTTGTGCAATACACTGCCATTCTATTTACTTCTGCGATCCACACGACTCTAATATGTTCCGCTTGGAAATGCGGAGGTATGTCAGGTTGGAATATGTTGCGCTCTGTTACGTCACGCATGGCTAGGTTGGGGTAGGGTAGCTTCGACCTTTGAGCTCTATACTGCCATTCGTCGGACCTCTGTGCTCTACTGTGCTCTGATTGTTCTGCTTGTCCATGTAAAGTGGTCTAGCAATAGTGGTCTAGGCACGATAGGTTGGGTTATGTTACGTTTGGTTACGTTACGATTGGTTACGTTGGGATAGTCACGCTATCACTTTCGCGCTATACACTGCTATTCGGCGGATTTTTGCATTTTTCTCTGCTGCAGTGTATCCTGGTTGGCTCAGTGGATGTCAGCAATAGCGATCTGGGCATGATAGGTTGGGTTAGGTTGTGGTTGGCTGTAATACGTTCGGTTAGGTTAGGCAAGGATGGCTTTGACCCTTATGCTATACACTGCTTTTCGGTGGATTTCTGCGATCTACAGTGCCCTAGTATCATCGGCTTAGCCTGAGTAGGCCCGCAGTAGTGGTCTCGGCAAGTTAGGTTGAGTTAGGCTACGTTCGGTTAGTTTATGTTTCGACAGCTTCAACTTTCTTGGCAAAGACTGATATTCGGAGGATTTCTGTTCTCTGCTCAACTCGAATATACTCTGCTCGACCCCGTGGAGGCCAGCAATAGCGGTCGCTGCAAGTTAGTTTGAGTTAGGTTACGTTTGGATATGTTACGGTGGGTTAGGTTTGTAGAGTATAGCTTTGACTTTTGTGGTATACACTGCTATTCGGTGGACCTCTGCACTCTACTGTAGTCTAATATGTTCAGCTTGGCTCCGGGAAAGACACTAATAGTGGTGGTGGCACGTAATGTTAAATTAGGCTACGTGCGGTTAGGTTAGGTTATATCATGTTAGGTTAGTATACCTTAGACTTTATTGCTTCACTTTGCAATGCGGTGGATTTCTACGCTCTTCGGTGCCATATGTTCAGCTTGGGCCCGGGAGAGCAGGCAATAGTGCAATCGACACTTTACGCTCTGTTAGGCTACGTTCGGATAAGTTAGGTTAGGTCAGGGTATGTTACGATATATTTGACCCTTGCCGCGGTTCTCTGCAGTCTACTCTGCCCTAGTATGTTCCGTTTGGCACTGGGGAAGCCAGTAATAGCGGTCTCGGCACTTTAGGTTGAGATATGATACGTTTGGTTATTTCATGTTAGCATAGGTTATGGTTGCATAGCTTCGACTTTTCTGCTATACACTGCAATCCAATGGATCTCTGCGCTCTACTACCCTCAAATGTGCTCTGCTTGACCCTGTTGAGGCCAGCAAAACTGGTCGCGGCACGTTACGTTGAGATAGATTACGTTCGATTAGGTTATGTTGAGTTGGGTTAGGCTACGATATTCTAGATGCCCGGCACAGACATTTAATCGACTTATGTGCTCTACTGTGCTCTATTGTACTCAGATTGTCTCTGGGGACGCCAGCAGTAGCGGTCGCGGGACGTTGGGTTGAGTTATGTTACGTTTAGCTAGGTTAGGTTAGGTTCGACTTTGACAGTACATCTTTGACTTTTGAGCCGTTCACTGCAATACGGTCGATCTCTACGCTCCGCTGCTATCCAGCAAATTCTGCTTTTTTCTGCGGAGACCAGAAATAGCGGTCCCGGCGCTTTAGCATGAGATATGATACGTTGGGTTTGGTTAGGACAGGATAGACCTGACTTTTGTGCCATACACTGCTATTCGGAGGACTTCTGCACTCTACTGCGCCCTACTGTACTCAGCAGGGCCCTGCGGCGTCCAGCAATAGTGGTCGCGGCTCGTTATGTTATGTCAGGCATTGTTTGGTTTGGTTATGTTTGCGTGGGTTATGCTTGGATAGCTTTGACTTCTCTGCTATACACTGCAATTCTATCGACTTCAGCTCCACTCTACTCGAATATGTTCTGCTTGGTTCTGGGGGGGGGGGTGGCAGCAGTAGTTGTCGCCTCACCCTAGGTTGAGTTGCGTTTCGTTTGTTTACGTTGCGATTGTATACGTTAGGATGGTCTATCTCTGGCTTTTGCGCTGTACATTGCTTTTCGGCGGAATACTGCACCCTATTGTACTACAACATATTCAGCTTGTCTCCGGGTGGTCCAGCATTAGTGGCATCTGCACGTTAAGTTGAGTGGGGTATGTTTCGTTAGGTCAGGTTAGGTCTGCTTAGGTTGGAGTATCTTCGGCTTTTGTGATTTTCACTGCAATGCGGATGATTTCTGCACTCTACTCTGCACAAGTATGTTCAGCTTGTGTCTGAGTGGACCAGCTTTAGTGGCACCGGCACGTTACGTTGAGTTACGTTACGTTTGGTTAGGTTACGTTAGGTCAGCTTAGGATAGGATAAATTTGAATTTTGTGCAATAAGCTGCTATACGGTGGGTTCCTGCGCCCTACTGGGGTCTAATATGCACTGCTCTGCTCAGGGGATGTCTGAAATTGTGGCCTCGGCGCGTTAGGCTGAGCTAGGTTACGTTTGGTTATGCTAGGTTAGTTTACATTTGGTTAGGATGCCTTGAACTCCTGTGGTGTACACTGCTCTTTTTTGGCTCTCTGCATTCTACTTTGCGGTAGTCCATTCCGCTTGGCTCTGGCGAGGCCTGCAATGGTGTTCTCTCTACACTGGATTAAGTTAGGGTACGTTTGGCAATATTACGTTGGGGTATGTTAGGGCAGGGTAGATTTGCCTTTTGCGCCATTCACTGCTATTCAGTGCGTTCCTAAGCCCTATGTTGCTCTACTACGCCCTGCTAGACTCCATATATGCCAGTAATGGCGATCGCGTCACGTTAGTTGAGATATGTTACGTTTGGTTATGTTACGATTGATTTGGTTTAAAGAGTGTAGCATAGACTTTTGTGCCGTACTCTGCTATTCGGTGGACTTCTACGCTCTGCTGTGCTCTAGTATGTTCTGCTAAACTCTAGGGTGGCCAGCGATAGTTGCCTCGGCACGTGAGGTTAAGCTATATAACGTTTGCTAATATTAAGTTTGGAAGGGTTATCATAGGATAGAGTTGTCTTTTTGCTATTCACTAATGAGCGGTGGATTCCTACACTCTTCATTGCTGTACTATACTCTGCTGGTCTCTGGGGTGGCCAGTAATAGTGGTCTTGGCACGTTAGCTAGAGTTAGGCTTCGTTTGGTTAGGTTACGATGGTTTGGGTTGGGTTCCGTGAGCTTCCACTTTTCTGCTATACACCGCGATTTTATGGATTTCTTCAATCTACTCTCATCTAGTATGCTCTGCTGGACCGTGTGGTGGCCAGGAATACTAGTCGCTTCATGTTGGCTTGAGTTAGGTTACGTGTGGTTTGGTTAAGTTTGCTTGCAGTGGGTCTGGTTAGCTTTGACCTTCTTGCATAGACTGCTTTTCGGTGGATTTCTGCGCTCTACTCTGCTCTACTATACTACGCTAGGCCCGCGGAGACCATCAAGAGCGGTCGCGCCACGTTAAGTTCTGATATGTTACGTTTGGTTACGTTACGATTGGTTTGGTTAGGAGGGTCAAGCTTTGACTTTTGCGCTATACACTTATGTTCGGCGGAATTCTGCGCTCTACTTTCCCCTAATATGTGCCGCCTGGCGATGGGGAGGCCTGCAATAGTGGGCTCGGCTCGTTAGGTTCAGTTAGTCTGCGTTTGGTTAGGATAGGATAGGACTGGTTAGGTTAGGGTTTTGTTTACTTCTGTGCTCTACACTGGCATTTGGCGAATTCCTGCGTTCTACGTTGGTCTAATGTATTCTGTTTAGCTCTGGGGAGTCCAGATATAGTGGCATACTTACGTTAGCTTAGTTTAGCCTGCGCTTCGCTAAACTACGTTTGGATAGGTTTGGATATGTTAGCTTCTACTTTTGTGCTTTACACTGCTATTTGGTGAATTTCAGTGCTACACGTTGCTGATCTATGCTCTGCTAGACTAAGGGCAAGCCAGTGATTGTGGTCCCGGACCGTTATGTTGAGTATGCTACGTTTGGCTGCGGTACGTTGGCTTGGATTAGGCTATGATAGATTTGACTTTCGTGGTATACACTGATATTCGGTGGATTTCTGCGCTCTGCTTCCTCTTGTGTATTCTGCTTGGCCGTGGGGAGTCCAGCAATAGTTTTCGCGGGGCGTTATCTTCTGTTACGCTATGTTTGGTTATGCCCTGTTCGCTTTGGTTAGGCTTATGTATCCTAGGCTTTTCTGATGTACACAGCGATTCTATGGATTTCTGCGTTCGACTATCCACTAATATCTTCCGCTTGGCTATGTGGATGCCAGCAATATTGTTCGTGGCAGGATAGTCTGAGTTACGTTACGTTTGGTTAGGTTATGTTAGGATATGTTTGGCTGGGATGGCATTGTCTTTTGTGATATACACTGCTTTTCGGTGGATTTCCTCGCTCCACTGTGGTCCAATATCCTCTGCATTGCTCTGGGGTGATCGCCAATGGAGGTCTTGGCTTGTTACATCTAGCTTTTCTGAGTGTGGTTAGGTTATGTTAGAATACCTTCGTCTTTTGTGCTATACACTGCTATATGGTGGCTTTCTGCCCTCTAATGTGCTCTTGCATATTCTGCCTGTCTCCCGGGAGGCCAATAATAGCCGCCACGGCCCGTTAGGTTGAGTTAAATTACGTTTGGTTGAGTTTGGTTCGGTTAGTTTTGGTCAGTATCGCTCCGACTTTTGTCCTATACACTGCTATTCGGTCGGTGTCAGCGTTCTACATTGTTCTGCTATACTCTGCTTGGCTCTCGTGATGCAGCAATAGCGGTCGTGGAACGTCAGTTTGCATTACGTTACGTCTGCTTGTGTTACGTTTTGAGAAATTTGGAGATGATTGCTTTGACTTTTG
This sequence comes from Eufriesea mexicana, assembly GCF_001483705.2. Lineage (NCBI taxonomy): Eukaryota > Metazoa > Arthropoda > Insecta > Hymenoptera > Apidae > Eufriesea > Eufriesea mexicana. The sequence goes on from NW_016914938.1 coordinate 631,069, forward strand.
CGCTATACACTGCTGTTCGGTGGATTTCCGCGATCTACCATGCTCTGGTGTGCACTGCTTGGACTGGCGATACCATCAGTAGTGTTCCCAGCACGTTAGGTTGAGTTTAGATTCGTTTGGCTATGTTAGGTTATGTCAGGTTAGGATAGGATATCTTTGACTTTTGTGATCTACACTGATATTCGGTGGATTTCTGCGCCATACTGTTGTCTAGTATTCCCTGCTTTGCTCTGGAAATACCAGAAATAGCGGCGGCGTGTCGTTAGGTTGAGACAGATAACTTTTGGTTATGCTACGTTTGGTTAGGTTAGGATAGGATGGCTTTGGCTTTTAAGCCATACACCACTACTTCGAGGATTCCTGCGCTCTACATTGCTCTAACAAGCTCTGCTTGGCTCTAGGGAGGCCAGAAATAGTATTCTCCTCGCGTTGCGTTTAGATAGGCTACGTTCAATTAGGTTCGGTTTGGACTGTTTGGGATAGGATGGCTTTGACTTATGTGCTATGCACTGCCGTACGGTGGATTTCTGCGCTCTACATTGATCTACTGTGCTCTGCTCAGCACTCGGGGAGGCAGCAATAGTTAGCAGCGGCTCGTTAGGTTGTGTTAGAATGCGTTTGGTTGGGCTTGGGTACGTTGTGTTAGGTTAGGATATCTTTGACTTTTGTGCTACAAACTGCTATCCTATGGACTTCTGCACATTCCTGTGCGCCACCACACGCTTCTTGTCTATGTGGACGCCAGGAATAGAGCCCTCGGCACGTTAGCTTGTGTTTCGTTCGTTTGGTTATGTTAGGTCTGGCAACGTTTGGTTAGGGCAGCTTTGACTTTTGGGCTATACACCGCTATTCGGTCAATTACAGCGCTCTACATTGCTCTGCTACACTCTGCAGAGTTCCCGTGAGGCCACCATTAGCGATCGTGGCACACCATATTGTGTTACATTACGTCCGCTTATGTTACGTTCGATTACGTTAGGATAGTGTTAGTTTGACTTCTGCATTGTCCACTGCTTTTCGGTGGATTTCGGCGCCATACTGTGCACTAGTCCGCTCCGCTTGGCTCTGAGGAGCCCAGCAATAATGGTTTTGTCATGTTGGGTTGAGTTATGCTGCGTTTGGGTTTGTAAAGTTTGGTTTGGTTAGGATAGGGTAGATTCGACGTTTGTGCTATACACTGCTACACGGCGGATTTCTACGCTCTACTCTGATATAATCTGCTCTGCATAGCGCTGGGGAGGCCCACAGTTGTGTCCTCGGCACGTTAGATTTAGATAGGCGGCGCTTGGTTACGTCACGTTTGGTTTGGTAATGACAAGATAGCTTAGACTTCTGCGCTATACGCAGTTATTGTGTGGATCTCTGCGCTCTACCTTGCTCTATTCTGCTCTGCTCTGCTCTCGGGATGCCAGCAATGGTGGTCGCGACACGTCAGGTTGGTTCAGGTTACGTTTGGTCATGCTAGGATATGTAGTGTTAGGTTAGGATAGTTTTGACGTTTGTCGCACACACTGCTCTTCAACGGACTTCTGCGTTCTTACGAGCGATACCGCAATCTGCTTGTCTCTATGGACGCGAGGAATTGTACTCGCGGCACGTTAGAATCAGTTATGTTGCGCTTGGTTAGGTTCGGCTAGGTTAGGCTTGGTCATGAACGCTGTGAGTATTGTGGTGCACACCGCTATTCGGAGAATTCCAGCGTTCTACAATGCTCTGCTGTACTCTGCTAAGCTCTCGTGAGGCCAGCAATAGCAGTCGTGGCACGTCAGTTTGGTTCTCGTTACGCCTGCTTATGTTACGTTTTGTCAGCTTAGGATAGGGTAACTTCGTCCTTTCCGATATGCACTGCTACTGGGTTGATTTCCTCTATGTACTGTGCTCTAGTATGCACTGCTTGGCACTGGGGATGACAGGTGTAGTGGTTTTGGCACGCTAGATGGTGTGAGGGTTCGTTTGGCTCGGTTAGGTTTGTTTGTGTTAGGTTTGGTAGCACTGAATTTCTTGGCGTAGACTTTTATTCGGTGGATTTCTGCGCACTTCTGTGCTCTACTATACTCTGCTCGGCTCTGGGGAGGCCAGCAATAGTGGTCGCTGCACATTAGGTTGAGTTAGGATATGTTTGGGCATTGTCACGATTGGTTGGATTAGGAGATGGAAGCTGATCTTTGTGATATGCACTGCTACTCGGCGGACTCCTGCGCTCTACTGTGATCTCATATGTACAGCTTGGCGGTGTGAGCAATAGTGGTCTCGGAACTTTGTGCTGTGTCATGCTACGTTCCGTTGGTTCAGGTTAGGCCTGGTTACGTCAGGATATCTGAGACTTTTGTGCTTTGCACAGCAACACCGCGGATTTCTAGTCTCTACTGTGCTCTAGTCCAATCTGCTTGTCTCTGTTGAGGTCAGCACCAGTGGCGTAGGGCGATTTGGTGAAGTTATGTAACATTTGGTTATGTTCGGTCTGCTTGAGGTAGGTTAGCGTACCTTCGACCTCTGTTCTGTACACTGTAATGCGGTGGACTTCTGCGCTCTTCTCTGCAGTGATATGCTCTGCTTGGCTCGAAGGACGGCGGCAACAGTGGTCCAGGCAAGTTAGGTTGAGTCAGCTTACGATTGGATATGTTACGTTTGGTTATATTTGGCAAGGACGGCTTCGACTTTTGTGCTAGAAACTAATCTTCCGTGGATTTCTACTCACTACTGGGGTCAAGTGTCCCCAGCTTCGTTCTGGAGAGGCCAGAAATAGTGCTATCCGCACGTTGGATTGATTTATGCTACGTTGGGTTAGGTTTGGTTTAATTCGATTAGGTTGGGACATCTTTGACCTCTGTTCCGTACACTATGATGCGGTGGTCTTCTGCTCTCTTCTGTGCCCGAGTATGTTCTGCTTGGCTCCGCGAAAGCAAGTGATAGTGGTCTCGGCTCATAAGGATGGGATAGAATACGCTCGGTTACGTTGCGTTAGTTTGGGCAAAGATTGGATATCTAGGACTAGCCCGCTATATACTGCGAATCCATGGACGTCTACGCTCTACAAACCTTTATTATGCTCTGCTTGGCTCATGGGCGACTGCAAAACTGGCCGCGGCTCTTTATGTTGAGTCAGGCTCCATTTGGTTAGGTTATATTTATTTGGGTTAGTTTTGGATAGATTTGACTCCTCTGCTATACACTGCTATTCAATGGTTTTCTGCGATCTGCCCTCCCTTAGTATATTCTGCTTGGATCTGCGGAGGCCGGTAATGGTGGTCGCGTCATGCTAGGCTCAGTTAGGTTACGTTTGGTTAGGATCGGTTAGATTCCGTCAGGTTGTGATATCTTCGACTTTTCTGCTATACACTGCCATTATGTGGGCTTCTGCGCTCTGTTCTTCTCCGATATGTCCTGCTTGGCCACGTAGGGGCCAGCAATAGTGGTCTAGGCACGATAGGTGGGTTACGTTACGCTTGGTTACGTTACGATTGGTTAGGTTAGGGTCGTCTCGCTATGACTTTTGCGTTATACACTGCTATTCGGCGGATTCTTGCACTATTCTCTGCTGTAGTGTATCCTGGCTGGCTCTGTGGTTGTCAGTAATAGCGGTCTAGGCATGATAGGTTAGGTTTTGCTGCGGTTGGTTGTGATATGTTCGGTTGGGTTAGGCTTGGATGGCTTTGCCCTTCGTGCTATACTCTGCTTTTCGGTGGATTTCTGTGCTCTGCTGTGCTCTAATATACTCTGCTTGACGATGAGTAGCACAGCAATAGTGGTTGTCACACGATAGAATGAGTTATGTCACGTATGGGTAGGCTAGGTTGGGCTAGGTTCGGTTACGATATATTCGACTTTTGTGCTATACACTGCTATTCTGTGGATTTCTGCGATCTACCGAGCTCTAGTATGATCGGCATGCCCCTGAGTAGGCCAGCAGTAGTGGTCTCGGCAAGTTAGTTTGAGTTAGGCTACGTTCGGTTAGTTTATGTTTCGATAGCCTCAACTTTCTTGGCAAAGACTGATATTCGGTGGATTTCTGCGCTCTGCTCAACCCGACTATACTCTGCTCGACACCGTGGAGGCCAGCAATAGCGGTCGCTGCAAGTTAGCTTGAGTTAGGTTACGTTTGGATATGTTACGGTGGGTTAGGTTTGTAGAGTATAGCTTTGACTCTTGTGGCATACACTGCTATTCGGTGGACCTCTGCACTCTACTGTAGTCTAATATGTTCAGCTTGGCTCCGGGAAGACACATAGTGGTGGTGGCACGTAATGTTAAATTAGGCTACGTTCGGTTAGGTTAGGTTGTATCATGTTAGGTTAGTATACCCTAGACTCTATTGCTTTAATCTGTAATGCGGTGGATTTCTACGCTATTCGGTGCCATAATATATTCAGCTTGAGCCCGGGAGAGCAGGCAATAGTGCTATGGACACGTTACGCTCTGTTAGGCTACGTTCGGATAAGTTAGGTTAGGTCAGGTTGTGTTACCATATATTTGACTTTTGCGCTTTGCGCTGCAATGCGGCGGTTCTCTGCTGTATACTCTGCCCTGGTACGTTCCGTTTCGCACTGGGGAAGTCAGTAATAGCGGTCTCGGCACTTTAAGTTGAGATATGATACGTTTGGTTATGTCATGTTAGCATAGGTTATGCTTGGGTAACTTCGACTTTTCAGCTATATACTGCAATCCTATGGATCTCTGCGCTCTACTGCCCTCTAATCGGCTCTACTTGACACTGTGGAGGCCAGCAATACTGGTCAGCGCACATTATGTTGAGATAGATTACGTTCGATTAGGTTATGTTGAGTTGGGTTAGGCTACGATATCCTAGACTTTTATGCCCGGCGCAGATACTTAATGGACTTCTGTGCTCGACTGTGCTCTATTGTACTCAGATTGTCTCTGGGGACGCCAGCAGTAGTGGTCGCGGGACGTTAGGTTGAGTTATGTTACGTTTGGCTAGGTTAGGTTAGGTTAGATTTTGACAGTACATCTTTGACTTTCGAGCCGTTCACTGCAATGCGGTCGATCTCTACGCTCCACTGCTATCCAGAATATTCTGCTTTGTTCTGCGGAGACCAGACATGGAGGTCCCGGCGCTTTAGCATGAGATATGATACGTTGGGTTTGGTTAGGACAGGATAGACCTGACTTTTGTGCCATACACTGCTATTCGGAGGACTTCTGCACTCTACTGCGCCCTACTGTACTCAGCAGGGCCCTGCGGCGTCCAGCAATAGTGGTCGCGGCTCGTTATGTTATGTCAGGCATTGTTTGGTTTGGTTATGTTTGCGTGGGTTATGCTTGGATAGCTTTGACTTCTCTGCTATACACTGCAATTCTATCGACTTCAGCTCCACTCTACTCGAATATGTTCTGCTTGGTTCTGGGGGGGGGGGGGGGGGGGGGGGCAGCAGTAGTTGTCGCCTCACCCTAGGTTGAGTTGCGCTTCGTTTGTTTACGTTGCGATTGTAAACGTTAGGAAGGTCTATCTCTGGCTTTTGCGCTGTACATTGCTTTTCGGCGGAATTCTGCACCCTATTGTACTACAACATATTCAGCTTGTCTCCGGGTGGTCCAGCATTAGTGGCATCTGCACGTTAAGTTGAGTGGGGTATGTTTCGTTAGGTCAGGTTAGGTCTGCTTAGGTTGGAGTATCTTCGGCTTTTGTGATTTTCACTGCAATGCGGATGATTTCTGCACTCTACTCTGCCCAAGTATGTTCAGCTTGTCTCTGAGTGGACCAGCTTTAGTGGCACCGGCACGTTAGTTGAGATATGTTACGTTTGGTTATGTTACGATTGATTTGGTTTAAAGAGGGTAGCATAGACTTTTGTGCCATACCCTGATATTCGGTGGACTTCTACGCTCAGCTGTGCTCTAGTATGTTCTGCTTAACTCTAGGGTGGCCAGTGACAGTTGCCTCGGCACGTGAGGTTAAGCTATATAACGTTTGCTTATATCAAGTTTGGTAGGGTTATCATAGGATAGAGTTGTCTTTTTGCTATTCACTAATGAGCGGTGGATTTCTACACTCTACATTGCTGTACTATGCTCTGCTGGTCTCTGGGGTTGCCAGTAATAATGGTCTTGGCACGTTAGCTAGAGTTAGGCTTCGTTTGGTTAGCTTACGATGGTTTGGGTTGAGTTCGGTGAGCTTCCACTTTTCTGCTATACACCTCGATTTTAAGGATTTCTTCAATCTACTCTCATCTAGTATGCTCTGCTGGACCGTGTGGTGACCAGGAATACTAGTCGCTTCATGTTGGCTTGAGTTAGGTTACGTGTGGTTAGGTTAAGTTTGCTTGCAGTGGGTCTGGTTAGCTCTGACCTTCTTGCATAGACTGCTTTTCGGTGGACTTCTGCGCTCTACTCTGCTCTACTATACTACGCTAGGCCCGCGGAGACCATCAATAGCGGTCGCGCCACGTTAAGTTCTGATATGTTACGTTTGGTTACGTTGCGATTGGTTTGGTTAGAAGGGTCAAGCTTTGACTTTTGCGCTATACACTGATGTTCGGCGGAATTCTGCGCTCTACTTTCCCCTAATATGTGCCGCCTGGCGATGGAGAGGCCTGCAATAGTGGACTCGGCTCGTTAGGTTCAGTTAGTCTACGTTTGGTTAGGATAGGATAGGACTGGTTAGGTTAGGGTTTCTTTTACTTCTGTGCTCTACACTCTCATTCGGTGAATTCCTGCGTTCTACGGTGCTCTAATGTATTCTGTTTAGCTCTGGGGAGTCCAGATATAGTAGCATGCTTACGTCAGCTTAGTTTAGCCTGCGCTTCGCTAAACTACGTTTGGATAGGTTTGGATAAGTTAGCTTCCACTTTTGTGCTTTACACTGCTATTTGGTGAATTTCTCCGCTCTACTCTGCTCTAATATGATCTGCTTTTCTCTGGGAGGCGCGAAATAATGGGCGCAGCAAGTTAGGTAGTGTCAGGTTACGTTCGTTATGGCTATTATGGAATGTGTTATGCTTGTATAACTTTGACCTTTCTGCTATACACTGACATTACATTGACTTCTGTGCTCCGCTCTCCTCTTGTTTGGAACGCTTCGCGACTGGGAGGCGAGAAGTAGTTCGTTACGGTTAGATTCCCTACGGCTTTCTAATATTCCCTGCTTGGCCCTGGGGTGGCCAGCGATATTAATCTGGGCACTTTAGGTTGAGTTATGCTACGCTTGCTTCGGTCAGTAAGTGTCAAGCTCGGTCATGTTATCTTTGACTCTCGTGCGTTACACTGCTATTTCTGTACTCGCCTGTGCTCTACTATATTCTGCTTGTCCCTGGGACGGCCACTAACAGTAGCGGCTAGTTATGTTTCGTTATGCTACGTTTGGTTCTGTTAGGGTATGGCAGGTTATGCAAGGAAAACTACCTCTCTTGTCCTATTCACTGCAATGCGGTGAATTTCCGCACTATACTGTACCCTGGTACAAACTTCTTGTCTCTGCGGAGGCGAGCAACGGTGGACCCGCCAAGTTAGGGCGAGTTATGTTACGTTCGGGCATGTCACGTTTGGCTAGATTCTGTCAGGCTACCTTGGCTTGTGTCCCTTACACTGCTATTCGGTGGATTCCTGTGTTTTACTGTACTCTACTGCATGCTGTTTTCCTCCGGGAAGGCCAGAATCAGCGGTCGCGGCACGTCATTCTGTGTTACGCTGCGTTTGGCTTGGTTAGGTTAGGTCAGGTTGGGTTAGGTTATGTACGGCTATTGTGCTATTCACTGCTATGCGGTGGATCTCTGCCCTCTACGGAGCTGTAGTACGTTCTGCTTGTCTCCGTGGATACCAGCTATAGTGGTCTCGTCATGTTAGGTTGGACTTGGCTACCTTTGGATGTGTTACGATTTCCTTGGTCAGGATAGGCTACTTTGTCTTTTGTGATATTCATTGCTCCTCGGTTGATTTCTGCGCTCTAATGTGCTCTAATATTCCCCGCTTGGCTCTGCGGATGCCAGAAATATTGGTCTCGTCACGTCATGCGAAGTTACACTGCGTTTGGATAGGTTAAGTAATATCCGGATAGTTCTGGGTATGTCCGACTTTTGTGCTATACACTGCAATGCGGTGGATTGCTGCGCTCTGCTGTGCTCTAGTATATTCAACTTCTATCTGTGGAGGCCATCAATGGCGGTCGCTGCACGTTAGTTTTGGTTAGGTTACGTTTGACTTGTTTAGGTTAGGTGAAGTTTGGTTAGGATACCTCTGACTTTCCGTGCTGTACACAGTTATACGGTTTATTCCTGTGATCTACTGTGCTCTATTACATTCTGCTTGGTTATGGGGAGGCCAGGAGCAGCGGTCGCTGCAGGTTATGTTGAGCTACGCTACGCTTTGTTTGGTTAGGTTTGGTCAGGTTACGCTCGGATATCTAGAGCTTTTGTGCTATTCGCTGCAATGCATTGTATTTCTGCGCTATACTGTGCTTTGGAGCATTCTTCTTGTCCCTGTGGAGGCGAGCAATTGTGGTCTCATCAAGTTAGTTTGAGTTATGATACGATTGCACTTGTCACGTTTGGATAGGCTAGGAGTGGCTACATTGACTTCTGTGCTTTACACTACTATTCGGTGGATTTCTACTATCTACTGCGCCCTACTACATTCTGCTTGGCTCTGGGTGGTCCGAGTGCTGTATTCGCGGCACGTTGCATTGAGATATTCTACGCCTGGTTGTGCTAGGTTGGCTAAGGTTAGGTTACGATATATTCGACTTTTGTGCTATTCACAGCAGTGCGGTGGATTTCTGCGCAATACTGTGCTATAGTACATTCTGCTTATCTATGTGGGGGCCAGAAGTACTGGTCTCGTAATATTAGGTAGCCTTTTGCTACGTTTGGATGGCTATCGTTTGGCTATGAATAGATATGCTGCTTCGAATTTTGTGCCATTCACTGCTATTCGGTGGAGTTCTTCTCTCGAATGTGCTCTAGTATTCCCTACTTCGCTCTGGAGTGGCCAGAAATATCGGTCTCGTCACACCATGCTTAGTTACACTACGTTCGGATAAATTAGATAAGGTAAGCTTTGGTCAGTTTATGTATGACTTTTGTTCTATTCACTGCAATGCGGTGGGTTTATGTGCACTACAGTGTTCTAGTACATCCTGTTTGTCATTGTGGAGGCAAGCAATAGTGGTCTCGTCATGTAACGTATGGTTAGGTTGCGTTTCGTTTGATTAGGTTAAGATAAGCTCGGTCAGGTTAACTTAGACTTCCGTGCTATACATTGCTATTCGGTGTATTTCTGCGCTGCACTGAGCTCTACTGTATTATGCTTAGAACTGTGAATGCCAACAACAGTGGCCGAGGCACGTTACGTTGCGGTGGGCAACGTTTGGTTAGGCTAAGTTAGCTTGTGTTATGTCTGGATTGGTTTGACTTTCGTGCTATACACTGCGAATATATGGATTTCGGCGAACTAATGCCCTCTAGTAAGTTCTGATCGACTCTGTGGAGGTCGGCAATTGTGGTCGTAGCACGTTGTGTTGAATTATGTTACTCTATGTTAGGATAGGTTTTGTCAAGCTCAGTCTGGTTATCTGTGACCTTCGTGCTGTACACTGCTATTCAGAGGATTTCTGCGATCGACTATGATCTGCCATAGCCTGCTTTGTCCTGTGGAGGCCGGCAATAGTGGTCGCGGCACGTTATATTAACTTAGGCTACGTTTGATTAGGTTACGTTAGGTAAAGTTTGGTAAGGATACCTTGGGTGATATACACTGTTACTAGGTGGATTTCAATGACCGAGAGCTTTCTACTACATTCTGGTGTGCTCTGGGGTGGCCAGGCGCTGTGGTCGCGGCAAGTTTCTTTGAAATATGCTACACTTGGTTGAGTTATGTTAGATCTGTTTAGGTTAGGGTAGCTACGGCCTTTGTGCCATTCACTTAAATGCGGTGGATTTCCGCGCTCTGACGTGCACTGCTACATTCAGCATGTCTCTGTAGAGGCCAGTAAGAGTGGTTTCATAGTGTTATGTTGAGTCAGGAAACGCTTAGCAAGTTTTGGTTGGGTTGCTTTCGGTGACGGCAGCTTTGACTTTCGCGCTGTACATTGCTTTTCGGTGTATATCTGTGATCTACTGTGCTCTACCACATTCTGCTTGTCTACGGGAAGGCCAGGAGTAGTGGTCTCTGCAAGTTATTTTGATATATGCTATGTTCGGCTAGGTTAGGTTAGGTCAGCTTATGCTGGGCTATTTACGGCCTTTGTGCTGTTCAGTGCAATGCGGTGGATTTCTGCGTTACACTGTGCTCTGGTAAGTTTTGCTTGCCTCTGTGGAGGCCAGCAGTGGCGGTCCCGTCGTGATTGGTTTTGTAAGATTCCGTTTACGCCTGTTACGCTTGGCTAGGTTAGAATACGCTGCTTTGACTTTTGTGCTATAGAGTGCCTTCCACCGATTCCTGCGCCCTACGGCGCTCTAATATTTTCTGCTTGGCTCTGTGGAGGCCAGCAACAGTGGTCCCGTCGCGTTAAGTTTACTTAGGCTACGTATGCATATGACAAGTTTGGCTGTGTCAGAACAGAAGAGCTTAGAGTTTGGTGCCATTCGATACTATTCGGTGGATATCTGCGCCCCACTGAGCTACAGAATGTTCTGCTTGGCTCTGGGGTGGCCGGCAGTAGCGGTCCCGTCGCGTTAGGTTGGGTTATGCTCCGTTTGGTAGTGTTACGTTTGACTAGGTTAGGATGGGCTATTATGACTTTTGTGGTATACGCTGCTATTTGGTGTACATCTGCGCTCTAATGATCTCTAATTTGCTCTGAATGGCTCTACGAAGGCCATCAAAACCGTCGCGGCACGTTATGCTGAGTTATGCCACGTTTGGTTAGGTTAGGCAATGCCAGGTGTGGTTAGATCTTAGAGTTTTGTGCCATACGCTGCGATTCTGTGGATATCTGTGCACTACATTGCTCTACAATACTCTGCTCGACTCAGGGGATGCGAGCAATAGCGGTCACGGCACGTTATGTTGAGCTATGTTTCGTTTGGTTTTGTTACGATTGGCTAGTTTAGGAGAGGTTAGTTTCGACTTTAGAGCCATTGTCTGCTATTAGGTGGATGCCTACGCCCTACATTGCTCTAATGCTTTCATCTTTGCTCTGGGAATGCCAGGAATAGTGGTCTCCGCACCATATGTTGTGTCAGGTTACGTTCGTTTGGGCTGGGTTAGGGCTACTTTGGTTAAGAGAGCTTTATCTTCTGCGCTGTACGCTGCTCTCCGCAGATTTCTGCGCTCTGCTGTGCTCGAGTACGTCCTGCTTGACACTGCGGAAGGCAGCTATGGTGGTCTCGGCAGGATAGGTTGAGTCAGGTTACGTACGGTTAGGTTGAGATGGGCTAAGTACGGATAGGACACCTTCAACTTTTGTGCTGTACACTGCTATCCGCCGGATATCTGCGCTCTTCTGTGCTCTAGTATGCGCTGTTTGGCTGTGGGAAGGCAGAAATGGCGGACTCGTCACGTTAGGTCGAGTTAGGCTACGTTTGATTATCCTCTGTTAGATCGGTTTTGGCGCTGGTAGCCCTAACTTTTCAGATATGCACAGCCATTCTATGGATTTCAGTGATCCACTCTACACTAACGTATTCCAGTTGTCTGTGGGGATGCCAGCAATAGTGGTCGTGGCACGTTAGGTTGAGTTATGCTACGTATGGTTATCTTACGATTGGTCAGGTTAGGCTTGGGTAGCTCTGACCTTTCTAATATACACGGCGATACGATGTATTTCTGCGTTCTACTCTACTGTAATGTGTTCTGCTTGGCTCTGGGGAGGCCAGCATTAGTGGTGGCGACCCGTTGGTTTGAGTAAGGTTGCGTTCGGTTATGTTACGTTTGGTTATGTGAGGAGAGGATAGTTTGGACTTTAGTGCTATATTCAGCTATTAAGTGGATCTCTGCGCTCGACAGCGCTCTAATACTTTCAGCTTGGCCCTGGGATGGCCAGTAATGGTGCTCTCTGCACGTTAAATTGAGTCAAGCTACGTTCGGTTATGTTGGGCTAGGCTACGTTTGGTTAGGGTAGCTTTATATTTTATGCTGTACACTGATAAAGGGTGGATTCCTGCGCTGTACTGTGCTCTAATATGTCCTGCTTGGCACTGGGAGGGCACCAATATCGGTCTCGGCATGATAGGTTTAGTTATGCTATGTTTGGCTATGTTCTGATGGTTTGGATTAGGCTTGCGTAGCTGCCACTTTTCCGATATACACCAAAACTATATGGATTTCTGCTTTCTACTATCCACTAATGTGCTCTGCTTGACTTTTTGGTGGTCAGCAGTATTGGTCGGGGCACGTTAGGTTGAGTTGGGTTACGTTTGGATCGGCGAGTGGAGGATAGCGTCGACTTCAGAGCCATTGTCTGCTAATAGGTGGATATATACGCCCTACAGTGCCCAAATGTTTTCAGCTTGGTTCTAAGAAGGTTATACATTGTGGTCTCGGCACGTTATGTTGAGAAAGGTTACGCTCGATGGTGTAGGGTTACGCAAAGTTTGGTTAGGAGAGCATTAGCTTCTGTGCTATTCTCTGATATTCGGTGGATTTCTGCACCCTACTCTGCAGTAGTATGTGCTGCTTGGCTACGCGGAGGGCAGCAATAGTGATATCGGCACGTTAGCTCGTGTTAGGCCATGTTTGGTCATGTTCTTTTGGTTTGGGTAGCTTTGACCTTTCTGATATACACTGCGATACTTTGGATTTCTGCGTTCTACCGTCCACTAATGTATTCTGCTTGGCTCCGGTGAGGACAGCAGTAGTGGTCGCGGCACTTTAGGTTCAGTTATGTTGCGTTTGGTTAAGTTACGATTCGTTCGGTTCGGAGAGGATGGTTTTGACGTTAGTGCTATAGTCCGGTGTTAGGTGGATTTCTGCGTCCTACAGTCTTCTAATACTTCCAGCCTGGCTCTGGGAAGGCTAGCAATGGTGGTTGCGGCACGTTACGTTGAGACAGGTTTCTTTCGGTTAGGTGGGGTTAGGCAAAGTTTGGTAGGGAGAGTTTTATCTTTTGTGCTGTACACAGATGTTCGATGGCCTTCTTTGCTCTGGTGTGCTCTAGTACGTCCTGCTCGACTCTGCGGAGGGCAGAAATAGCTGCCTCGTCACGTTAGGTTGTGTTAGGCTATGTTTGGTTTTGTTCTGTTTGTTTTGGTTAGGTTTGGGTAGCATCGTCTTTTCTGTTATACACTGCGATTCCGTGGATCTCTGCATCCTACTCTCTACTAATGTGTTCTGCTTGTCTCTGCGGAGGACAGCAATAGTGTTCTCGGCACGTTACGTTGAGTCAGGTTACGTTCGGTCATGTTGGGCTATGCTAAGCCTGTATAGGACTGCTTCACCTTTTGTGCCGTACACTGCTATTCGGTGGATTTCTGCGCTCTTCTGTGACGTTGCATATCCTGCTTCGCTCTGGGGAGGCCAGCAGTAGTGGTCGCGGCACGTTCGGTTTAGTCATGTTTTGTTTGGTCATGTTACGACTGGTCAGGTTAGGCGAGAACGGCTTTGACGTTAGTGCTATAGTCCGGTATTAGGTGGACTTCTGCGCCCTACAGCGCTTTAATATCATCAGCTTGGCTCCGGGAAAGCCGGTAATTGTGGCCTAGGCCCTTTATGTTGGGGCAGGGTACGTTCGGTTGGGCAGGGATAGGCACAGACTGAATAGGATGGCTTCAACTATCGTGCTTTACACTGCTATAAATTGGATTTCAGCGACGTGCTGTGCTCTAGTATGTGCTCCTTGGCTCTGATGGGAGCACAAACAGCGGCCACGGCAAGCTAGGTTGTGCTATGATATGTTTGGCTATGTTCCGTTGGTATGGGTTTGGTATGGGTTGCTTTGACTTTTATGATATACACGGCGATTCTATGGATTCCTGCGCCCTACCCTCCACTTATCTGTCCTCCTTGGCTCTGGTGAGGGCAGCAACAGCGGCTTCGGCACGTTAGGTTGAGTTAGGCTTTGTTTGGTTATGATATGATGGTTTGTGTTAGGTATTGGTAGATTTGACTTTTCTGATGTACACTGAGATTCGATAGATTTCTGCGTTCGACTCCCCACTAATGTGTTCTGATTAGCCATGTAGAGGCCTGCAACTGTGGTCGCGGCGCGTTAGGTAGTGTTAGGTTACGTTTGGTCATGGTACGATGGTTAGGTTGAGAGGGAATAGCTCTGACCTTAGTGTTATAGCCTGCTATTAAGTGGGATCTCCGCCTCACAGCGCTCTAATAATTTCAGCTTGGCTATGGGATGGCCAGAAACAGCGGCATCGCAACGTATTGTTTGGTTGGGTTACGTCCGGTTTGGTTGGGTTACGTCCGGTTAGGTTGGGTTAGGCTAAGTTTGGATGGGATGTGCCCGGTTTGCGCCGGGCTCAGCCGTCCCTCCAACCACCGGCTGGGCAGCAAGGCGTGCGGCTGCCAAAGGCGAAATGTGCGGCTCGCCAGGCGCCTGCAGTCGCTGCGTCCGCCTCGGCGCCAGCGAGCGACAATTCGAAAGCCGCGTCAGCGATTTCCGTATCCGCGACCGCTACCGCGATGGGCCCGCCGACCGGCGGAGCACCAGGCCTGCAGCCGGCTCGAAAGTATGGGAGCCAGCAGGAGGCCATTGACACGGCCTCAGTTTCACGCCGTCCATGGTGCTCCAGGCCAGCCTGAATCGCGGGCGTCGCAGGGCCTGCTCCTGCAGACGCTCGTTGAACTGGGTGTCGGGCTGGCTGTTACCGCAGAGTCGTAACGTGCCCTCGATCAATGCGGGTGGTTCGGGGTGCGGGACGGCTCCGTGGCGATCATCGCCAAGGGACTACTGCTGACACCCGCACCAACGCTGTTTCACAGCGGTGAGGGATTCGTGGCGTTCTCCTGGAAGGACGTAGTCGTAGTGGGGTGCTACGTCTCCCGTAACCGCGGCCTCTCTTCTTGCGAGAGGCGCCTGGACGATGACGGAGGTTTCGTTACTGGACACATGGCCCGTCCGGTTCACGTCCTGGGGGACATCATCGCCCACTGCGTGGCGTTGGGTTCCCTGCGAGCAGATGCTAGGGGTGAAGCCCTGCAATATTGGGCAGCGGGGTTGGATCTCCGGTTGCTCAATCGGGGTTCCGTAAACATGTGCGTTCGGTGGAACGGCACGTCCATCGTGGACTTGTCGTTCGCATATGTGCGACGAGTCACGGGCTGGAGGATGGCGGTGAAGGTGAAAACGCTTGGCGACCCCCTCCATTTCACCATGATTCCTGCCGTCACTCCACGCGCCGGTCTAGAAGCATCCAGCGGGAAGCACGCCACCGCGCCGCGACGGGAGCTCGGGCGCCTCGACGGCGACCTCCTCGCCGCGAGGTTGGGGCAGTCGGGCGCGAAAACGGCGAAGCGCGGTTAGGGGCCGAGCGGCTAAAGGCCGCGATGACGGGCGCGTGCGACGTCGCCATGACGCGGGTGTGGGAGCCACATTCGCAGTGCACTGATGGTCGGCCGAAATCGCGCAGCACCGTTAGCTCTGGGTGCTCGCCCGGCGCCAGTACACCCGGGCGCGGCGTCGGGAGCGCCCGGTGTACGCCGAGGATATCGCGCGCCTCTATCGCGAGCACCGGTCCGCGGTGGGCGATCTCCGGGGGGAGATTCGTAGAGTCAAATCTCAGCAATGGGACGAGCTCCTCGCGACGCTCGAAAGCTATCCGTTGGGACGCCCCTATAAATTAGTAATAGGGAAGTTAAGGGCATGGGCGCCCGCGTGACCAAGCGTATGGACCCCGAGCTCCAGCGGCAGGTGATCGATACCCTCCTCCAGGCGGCGGCGGTGGAGGGGGTGCAACCCGTTGCAGTACAATCGGAACTGTTCGGACGTTCCGACGAACTGGGTGTCCCGCGCGAGGAGTTGGGCAGTGCGGTCGTTAGGATGGGGTGCGAGGATTACCGCCTCCGGACCGGACGGCATCCCAGGCCGAGCCTTTGCACTGGCTCTGGAGTCGTGGCGTGACCGTGTGCGACGGCTGTCCGACAGCTGCCTCAGGACCGGACGCTTCCCGGCATGTTGGAAGGAGCGAGGGTCGTACTGATCCCGAAACCAGCGAAGCCGCCGGACTCTCCGAAGGCATACTGAATGATGTGACTGCTCGACGAGACGAGCAAGCTCTTCGAGTGCGTTCTAGCTGCCTGCCTCCGAGAGCATTTAATGGACGTGGGTCCCGATCCCAGCGTCTGCCAGTTTGGATTCCGGCAGGGTTGGTGGACGTTCGACGCGATTAAGCGAGTTGGTACCCTGTCGGATGCTGCCGTTGACCGGGGCGGAGTGGTGCTGGCGGTTGGTGTGGATATCACCATCGCCTTAAACACCCTGCCCTGGGCCGCCATCCGGTGTGCCCCGTTGTACCAATGGGTCCCCAAATACATGATGACTGTGATCGGCACCTATCTGGCGGAGCACTCGATCGAGTATCCCGGACGATATACGACCGTCGTGCGGGCGCCAAACTGCGGGGTTCCACAGGGATCGGTACTCGCGGCGATCTTCCTTAACCTCACGTACGACGCCGCGTTTCGCACTCCCCTCCCCCGTGGCCTGAGCCTGACGTGCTACGTGGACGACATGCAGGTGATGGCCGCCGGGTCGAGTTGGGATGTGGCCACGCTGCGCGCGGAGAGCGTACCTCGTCGCGAAAAGCAGCCAGCGTCTGGGGCTGGGTATATCCCCCGAGAAGACCGAGGCAATGTGGTTTTGTCATCGGCACAGCGGGAAGCCGCCCAAGTCCCTGATAAGCGCGGGGAGCATCGTGGCAGATGTACGGGGCCGGAAGAAGAATCTCGGTCTCGCCTCGAAAGCCACTGGAGGGTGGACGAACATTTTCTCGCGCTGAAACCACGCGTGGAAGGTATGGCGGGGGCGCAGTGTCGCCTGATACCCAACCTGAGAGGGCCAGACGGGCGGCTGCGCCGACTCTACACGCGATTCGCTCGATCGGTGGCACTTTACGGGGATCCGATCTGAGCGAACGACCTGGTCGCTGGTCCGCGAATTCTGGCGATAGTCCGGCGAGTCGCTCGCAAGATGGCGATCAGGGTCGTGCGCGGGTACC
Organism: Eufriesea mexicana; assembly: GCF_001483705.2. NCBI lineage: Eukaryota > Metazoa > Arthropoda > Insecta > Hymenoptera > Apidae > Eufriesea > Eufriesea mexicana. The sequence continues at coordinate 648,126 of NW_016914938.1, forward strand.
GCAGGATATCCCACGAGGTGGCGATGATTCGGGCGGGTGTTCCGCCGTTCGAACTGCAAGCGGTGGATGAGGCCCGTATCAACGGACACCTACACGCTGGCGGCGGCTGTGCTCCTGAAGGATGGGCCATTTCCTTGAGGCGACGGTTCCGACAGGCCGTGATGACGGCCTGGCGAGCTCGGCTGCGGAATCCGTGCAGCCGGCTGCACCGGGCTGTCGAGGCTGTGCTCCCTGTGCTGGATGCATGGGGGCGCAGGGGCAGCCGGCAAACTTTCCGCCTGACACTGGTGCTAACCGGGCACGGTTCTTTCTTGGAGTACCTGTATCGTATCGGGCGGGAGCGTGAGACACGGTGTCAACCCTAAGGGGAAGGGCGGGACACGGCGCGCTCGCGCTGTAGGAATGCCCGGCGTGGGCTCGGGAGCGCCGTGTACTCTCGGTCTCCGTCGTCGTGGCGCCGATGACGAATAGCTTAGGTGCGTGGCGTGCGTTGGCCAACTTCTATGTTGCGGTTATGTTACAGATCGAAGCCGCGGGGAGGGCCCGCGAGCGTAGCGCGTGCTACTCGCGCGTAGGGCGACGGAGGCGGCAAGCGCGGCGCCACTGGGCGCCGCGCGTATTGCCGGATGTGTTAACGCGTTAGACTTGCGCCTTCGCGTGTAACCGTGTACCTACGGCAGGGGAGACTGTCTCTCTCTCCCGTTGTAAACTAGGCCAGGGCAACCACAAGCTGGCGACTAGGGGCCCATCTGTTCGACAATCATTTGTCCGGGCGCGCGGCGCCGCGTGATTGTCTGGCGGCCACCGCAGGGTATGCGTGCGTTGCGTTGCGGTGGTATGCGTGTTGTGTATGCCTGTAATCGACCCGTCTCGCGCGCATGGACATGAACGTTTCGGGTGCGATTTCCCGTCGCGCCGGAAGGGAACTGGAATTGCGTCGCCGCGAAGTCCAGGGCGCACCGAAACGCGATGGGCTGGCCATCGTGGGGGTTTTAGTGGGTAAAAATCCCGCATAACCCCGCCCCCTTCCTAAGGGGGCCGTGTATCTTTGGTAGATTTCCCCCACGTGAAAAAAATGTTTGGTTGGAATAGGTCTAACGTTTGTGCTGTACACTGCTGTTTGGCGGATTGCTGGGCTCTACTGCTCTCTAGTATGTCCTGCTTGGCTCTTGGGAGTGCTTCAATAACGGCCTTGACGCGATAGGTTTATTTAGGCTATGTTTGCATATGTTCTGTTGGCACGCGTTATGTTTTTGTAGCTATGACTTTTCCGATATACACTGTGATCTTATGGTTTTCTGCGCTCCACTCCACTCTAATGAGTTCTGCTTGGCACTGCGGATGCCAGCAAGAGTGTTCGCGGCACATTAGGTTGAGTTAGGTTACGTTAGGTCATGTTGCGGTGGTTATGTTGGTAGATGGTAGTTCCGACTTTGGTGCCATAGTTTGCAATCAGGCGGATACCTGTGCCCTACAGTACCCTAACATTTACAGCTTGGCTCCTGGAAGGCCAGCAATAGTGGTCTCGGCGCGTTTTGTTGAGTCACGTTACGCTCGTCTAGTTTGAGTTAGGCTAAGTTTGTTGAGGATAGCTTAGTCTCTTCTGCTGTACGCTGGTATTCGGTGGCCTCCTGTGCTCTACTGTGCTCTAGTATGTCCTGCTTGTCCCTGGCGTGGGGCAGCAATAGCTGTTTCAACGCGTTTGTTTGAGATAGGCTACGTTTGGATGTGTCCTCTTTTTTTCGGTTAGGCTAGGGTAGCTTTGTCTTTTCAGATGTACACTGCAATTCAATGGGCTTCTGCGTTCCACTCCTCACTAATGTGTTCTGATTGGCTGAAGAGAGGCCGGGAATTGTGTCGCGACACTTTCGGTTGTGTTAGGTTGCGTTTGCCTATGACACGATTGGTTAGGTTAGGAGAGGACAGCTTTGACTCTAGTGCTATTGTCTGCCCTTAGACGAATGTTACAACCTACACAGATCTAATATTTTCAGCTTGGCTCTGGGAAGGACAGCAATAGTCGTCTCGGTAAGTTGCGTTGAATCAAGTTACGTCAGGTTAGTATGGGTTAAGCTAGGTTTGGTTAGGATAGCTTTAACTTTCATGCTGTTCACTGCTATTCGGTAGAATTCTGCGCCCTACAGTTCTCTGGTATGTCCTGCTTTGCTCTGGTGGGTGGCATCAATAGCTGTTTCGACACGTTAGGCTGAGATAGGCTACTGTAGGTTATGTTCTCTTGGTTAGGGTAAGGCTTATGTGTCTCTGACTTTTCGTATGTACACTGCGCGTCTATGGACTTCTGCTTTCCACTGTCCACTAGTGTGCTCCGCCTGGTTCAGGGGAGGCCAGCAATTGTGGACGAGATGCGTTCGGTTGAGATAGGTTGCGTTTTGATATTACACGATTGGTTAGGCTAGGAGAGGACAGCTTTGACTTTAGTGATATAGTCTGCCATTAGGTGGACTTCTGCTCCTTACTGTGCTCTAATATTTTCAGCTTGTTTTTGGAGAGGCCGGAAACAGTGATCTCGGCCCGTTATGTTTGGTCAAGTAACGTTCGGTTAGTTTTGGTCTGGATAATTTCGGTCAGGATGGCTTTAACGTTTGTGCTCTACGCTTCTGTTCAGTCGGTTTCTGCTCTCTTCTTTGCTCTAGTATGTCCTGCTTGTATTTGGGGAGGGCAGCAGTAGCGCTCTCTGCACCTCAGGCTGAGTTCGGTTGGGTTTGGTTATGTTAGTACAGTGTAGTTGTGACTTTTATGCTATACACAGTTATACGGTGGATTTCTGCGCTCTACTGTGCTGTACTATGATGTGCTTGGCCCTAGGTGCCCAGCAATATTGGTCGCGGCACGATATGTTGAATTTGGCTATGCTTGGTTAGGTACTGTTGGTTTGGGTTAGGCTCGGGTAGCTTACACTTTTTTTATGGATTTCTGTGTTCTACTATCCACTAGCATGCTCTGCTTGACTCTGCTGTTGCCAGCAACCGTGGCCGCGGCACGTTAGATAGTGTAAGGTTCCTTTTGGTTAGATAAGGATGGGCTATGTTTGGACAGGGTACCTCTTACTTTTGTGATATGAATTGCAATTCGGTGGAATTCTGGGGTCCACTGTGCTCTAGCAGGTTCTGCTTTTCTCTGGTAAGGACAGCAAAAGCGGTCACTGCACGTTAGGTAGTGTTATGTTAAGTTCGGTTATGCTACGTACGGTTAGGTTAGGATGGGATAGCTTTGACTTTTTTTGCTATAAACGGCTGTTCGGTGGATTTCTGCGCCCTACATTGCTCTACAGTAACCTGCTCGTCGTTGGGCATGCCAGTAATTCTGGTCTCGGCGTGTTGGGTTTATTATGGCTACGTTTGACTACGTTACGTTTATCTGGGTTTGGTCTGCATTGATTCGACTTTCGCGGTATACAGTGATATTCGGAGGATTTCTGCTTTCTACTGTGCTCTACTATACTCCGCTTGGCCATGGGGGCCGAGCAATATTTTTCGCGGCAAATCAGGTTGTGTTAAGATACTTTCTGTCAGGTAAGGTTAGGACATGTTGGGTTAGGGTATCTTCCACTTTTGTGCAACACACAGCAATGCGGCGGATTACTGCGCTCTACTGCGCTCCAGTATATTCTGCTCGGCTCAGGATAGCCAAGCAATAGTTGTCTCGGCATGTTATGTTCAGGTAAGTTACGTTCCATTACGTTACGTATGGATATGTTAGGATATGGTAGCTACGAATATTCTGCTATGTACTGCGATTCCATTGAAATCTGCGCTTTACTCCCCTCTAATGTGTTCTACTTGGCTATGGTGGGGGCAGCAGTAGTGGTATCGGCACGTTAGGATGAGTTAGGTTATGCTTGGTTAGCTTAGGTTACGATGTGTTAGGTTAGGATATGTTAGCCTTTTGTGCTACGCGCTGCTACTCTATGGACTTCTGCGCTCTTCAATGCGCTACTACACATTGGTTGTCTCTGTGGACTCCAGGAATAATGCTCTCCGCAAGCTAGGTTGAGATATGTTACGTTTGGTTGTGCTAGACCTGGCTAGGTTTGGTTAAAACAGCCTTAACCTTCGTGCTATGCACAGCTGCCGGCAGATTTCAGGGTTCTACATAGCTCTGCTATGCTCTGCTTAGCTCTCGTGAGGCCATCGATAGCGCCCGTGGTACGTCAGTTAGGGTTACATTACGTCTGCCCATGTTTCGCTTTTCTAGGTTGGGATAGGCTTGCGTTGACTTTTGTGCTACACACTGCCATTCGGTGGATTCCTGTGTTAAACTCTGCTCTAGTGTTCACTGCTTAGGCCTGGGCAGGCCAGAAATTGTGGTCTCGACACGTTAGGCTGAGTTATGCAGCGTACGGTTAGGCTAGGTTTGGCTAGGATAGGATATGATAGCTTTGACATTCGTGCTATACACTGTTATGTGGTTGATTCCAGCGCTCTACTGGGCCATAATATGTTCTGCTTGGATGAGGGATGGCCAGCAGAAGTGGCCCAGGCCCGTTTGCTTGCGCCAGGTTACTTTTGGTTAGGTTAGGTTTGGCAAAGTTTGGTTGGGATGGCTTCGACTTTTGTGCTTTACACTCCTATTCTGTCGACATCTGCGCCCTGCATTGCTCTACTGGTATCTGCTTCATTCTGGGGAGGCTAGCAATAGCGGTCGAGGCACGGCTGGTCGAGCAACGTTACGTGTGGTCAGGTTAGGTTATGTTAAGTCTAGTTAGGCAACGTTAGGAAAGGATGGCTTTGACTATTGTGCCAGACAATCTATACGTTGGATTTCGGCCCTCTACTGAGCGCTGTCACACCCTGCTTGTGCCTGGAAGTGCCAGGAAAGGTGATAACGGCAGGTTATGTTGAGCTATGGTCAGTTTGTTTAGGCTTGGCTTGGATATGTTTGGCTGGGGTAGTTTTGACTTTTGTGCTCTACACAGCTATTGAGTGGATTTCTGCGGTCTACTTTGATCTACCATACTCTGCACGACTATCGGGATGCCAGCAATAGTGGTCGCGGCACAATAAGATGAGTTCGGCTATGATTGGTGAGGATACGTTAGTTTGGGTTAAGTTCGGATATCTTCGGCTCTTCTGCTGTACACTGCGATCCTATGGATTTCTGCGCCCTACTCTCCTCTAGTACGTCGTGCTTGGCTCTGTGGAGGCCAACAATGTGTGGCGGCGCACGTTAGGTTGAGCTGGGTTACGCTTGGTGCTGTAACGTTTGGTTAGGCTAGGATAGGGCACCTTTGACTTTTGTTCTACATACTTCTTTTCGGTGGATTTCTTCTCTCTGCTGTGCCCTAATATGTTCTGCTTTCCTCGGTGGAGGCCAGAAATAATGGCCGCGGCATGTTCGGTTTAGTTAGGTTGCGTTCGGTTTGGTTAGTTTATGCCAGGTTTGGATCGAATAGCTATTACCTTTAGCTATGCAATGCAATTGGGTGGGTTCTTCTATGCTCTAGTCTGCTCTGCTTTTCTCTGGGGAGGGCAGCTACAGTGGTCTCTGCACGTAAGTTTGGGTTATATTACGTTCGTTTATGTTACGTTTGGTTATGTTAGGATAGGATAGCATTGACTCTTCAGCTACACACTGTTGCTCATTGGATTTCTGCGCCCTATGCTGTTATAATATGCTCTGCTTGGCTCTGGGGAGGCCAGCAATGGCTGTCTCGTCACGATACGTTCAGTTAGGATACGTTTGGTTACGTTACTTTTGGTTAGGTTAGGATAGGGAAGCCTTGTCTTGTGTTCCATGCACTGCTATTTGGTGGATTTCGGCGCTCTTCGTTGCTCTACTATACTATGCTCTACTCTCGGGAGGCCAGCAATAGTGGTCGCGGCACGTTAGGTTGAGTTCGATTGCGTTCGGTTAGGTTACGTTATCTTGGGTTATGTTAGGCTCGCTTTGACTTTTGTGCTACACACAGCTATTCTGTGGTCTTCTGCGTCCTACAGTGTGCTATCACACTCTGCTTGTCTCTGGGGGCGCCAGGAATGTTGGTCGCGGAACGTTAGGTTGGGGTAGGGTACGTTAGGTTAGGTTATGTTTGACACTGTTAGGTTGGGACAGCATTGCCTTTCGTGGTATACACTCCCTTTCGGTGGGTTCCCGCGCTCTACTGTGCTCTGCTATACTCTGCTCGACTCTGAGAAGGCAAGGAAAAGTGTTCGCGGCACGTTAGTGTCAGTCATTCTACGTTTGGTTTTGATTGATTAGGCTAGGTTAGTTTAGGGTATCTCTGACTTTTGGGCTATACAATGCAACTTGGTGGCCTTCTGCGTCCCACTGTGCTCAAGTACATTCAGCATGCGTCTGGGGAGGCCAGCAATGGCGATCGCGGCACGACCGGTTGAGTTACGTTACGTTCGCTTTGATTAGGGCAGGTTAAGGTTGGCTAGAATAGCTGTCTATTGTGCTATATACTGCTGTAGAGTGGATTCCTCCGCTCTACTGAGCTCTGGCATATTCTGCTTGGCTTTGCGGAGGTCAGCCGTAGTGGTCTCGGCACGTCACGCTGTGGTACGTTGCGTGCGGTTATGTTACGTTTGGTTAATGTAGGAGAGGGTAGCTTTGACTATTACACCATACACTGATATTCGGTTTATCTCTGCGCTCTGCATTGTTCTACTTAACTCCGCTGGACTCCCTGGAAGCCAGCAATAGTGATTGCGGCACATTACGTTTAGTTAGGCTACGTTCAGTTAGGTTAGGTTAGGAGAGGTTAGGTTAGGGTGTCTTTGACTTTTGCGCTACACACTGCAATGCGATCGATTTCTACACTCTACTGTGCTGTAGTATTCACTGCGTGACTCTGGGGAGGCCAAGAATGGCGGTCTCTGCGCGTTAGAATGAGCTATGTTACGTTTGTTGTTATTTCTTTGGATAGGTTACGACAGCATAGAGTTGACTTGTGTGCTATACACTGCTACTCGGTAGATTTGCACGATATACAGAGGTCTACTGTACTCTCCTCGTCTCAGTCGCGGCAGGTAATGGTGGACTCGGCACTTTAGGCTGTGTTATGCTAGGTTCGGTTTGGTTATGCTGGATTGGGTTAGGTATGGGTAGCACTGTCTCTCGTTCTATACAGAGTTATTCGGTGGAATTCTGAGCTCTACCGTGTCCTACTGTACTCTGCTCGAGTGTGTGGAGGGCAGAAATAGTGGTCCCGGCGTGTTAGGTTGATTTATGCTACCTTCGGATATGTTCCGTCTGGCTTCGTTGGGACAGGCTAGCTTCGACTATTGCGCTATGCACTGTGGTTCTATGGACTTCTACGCTCTACCTTCCACTAGTACCTTCTGTTTGGCTCAGCGAAGTTCAGCAATGGAGGTCTTGGAACGTTAGGATGAGTTAGGTTACGCTAGGTTACGTTGCGCTTGGTTAGGTTAAGGTAGAATAGCTTTGACTTTTGTGATATACACTGCTATTCGGTCTACATCTGCGCACTGCACTACTCTACTAGCATCTGCTTGAATCTGGGAATGCCAGCAACAGCAGTAGTGGCAAGTTTTGTTCAGGTAGGTTACGTTCGTCTGGGTCATGTTTGATTGAGCTTGTCTATGGTGGCATTGACCTCTGTGTAATACACTGCTATTCGGTGATATCTGCGCTCTGCATTGCTGTACAAGCATCTGCTTGTCTCTGGGAGTCCAGCAATGGTGGTCGTCGCACGTTTGGTTGAGTTAGGGTACGTTTGGTTAGATTAGGTTAGGGTAAGTTTGGATAGGGCGTTTTTGACTTTTGTGCTATACACTGCCTTTCGTTGGATTCCTGCCCTCTAGTGTGCTCTAATATTCTCTGCTTGGTGCTGGGGACACCAGCAGTGGTCTCCTCGGCACGTTATGTTGAGGCAGATAACGATTGGTTATGTTACGCTTCGTTTGGTTAGGACAGGGTAGCTCTAACAATTGCGCTACACACTACTATTCCATCGATACCTGTACAAGGTATTGCTATATTAGCATTTGCTTCTCAATGGGAAGGCCAGCAACAGTGTTCGTGGCACGTTTTGCTGGATTACGTTACGTTCGGTTAGGTTAGGTTAGGATATCTTTGGTTGGGATGCCATTGACTTTTGTGCTCTACGCTTCTGTTCGGTTGATATCTGCGCTCTACCTTACTCTATAGGCACCCGCTTGTTCCTGGGAGCCAGCAATGGTGGTCGTGGCACGTTTGGTTCTGTTAGGTTGCGTTAGGTATGCTAAGGTTAGGCTATGCTTTGATAGGGTGGCGTTGATCTTTGTGCTGCGAACCGCTATTCTCTCGATTTATGCGCTCTACTGTGCTATAGCATATTCTGCTTGGCTACGGGGGACCAGCAGCATTAGTATCGGCTCGGCAGACAGAGTTATGTTGCTTTTTGCTGTGTTACGCTTGGCTAGGTTAGCATTGGGTATCTTACTCCCTTGTGCTGTACGCGGCTATTCGGTGGATTTCGGCGCACTAAATAGCTCTCCTATACGCTGTTTGACTCTCGGGAGGCCAGCAATAGCGGTCGTGGCACGTAGGTATGTGTTACGTTACGTCTGCTAATGATACGCTTGGTTGGGTTTGGACGTGGTAGCATTGAGTTTTGTGCTATGCACTGGTATACGGTGGATTTCTGCACTCCACTGTGCTTTAATATGCTCTGCTTGGCGCTGAGGAAGCTATCAATAGAGGTCTCGGTACGTTAAGTCGTGATTGGCTGCGTTTGGTAAGGTTACGTTTCGTTAGGTTAGGATAGGATAGCTTTGACCTCTGCGCTGTACATTGCAATTCGGTGGATTTCTGCGCTCTGCGCTGCTCTACTAGCATCTGCTTGTCTCTAGGGAGGCCAGCAATGGCAATCGTGGCGTGTTTGGTTGAGTCATGCTGCGTTCGGTTAGGTAAAGTTCGGCTAAGTTTGAACGGTATGGCTTCGACATTCGTGCTGTACACTGCTAATCGGTCGATACCAGTGCCCTGCGTTACTCTACTAGCAACCGCTCGACTCTCGGGATGCCAGTAACAGTGGTCGCTGCACGTTAGGTTAAGATAGATTACGTTTGGTTATGTTCTGCGTGGTTATGTTAGGCTGGGATAGCTTTGTCTTTTGTGGTATAATCCGCTTTTCGGTGGATTTCTGCGCTCTACTCTGTTCTCTTACCCTCTGCTCTGCTCTGTAGAGAGCAGAGGTAGTGGCCGCGACTCATTAGCTTGAATTAGGTCACGTTTGGTTCTCTTACGTTTGCTAGGTTAGCCCTCACCATTCTGCTGTACCCTGCGACATAAGTGTTTCGGCAATCTCGTCTACTCCAACATGTTCTACTTTGCTCTGTGGTGGCCAGTAATACTGGTCACCGCACGATGGGTTGAGTTAGATTACGTTTGGTTAGGTTTGGTAAGGTTGGTTCTGGTTTGGATAGCTTTGACTTTTGTGCTCGACACTGCTATTCCGTGGACTGCTGCGCTCTACTGGGATCTAGTATTCTCTGCTTGGCGCTGGGGAGGCCAGCAAGAGTGGCCACGTCACGTTGGCATGAGATAGATAACGCTTGGTTATGTTAAGTTTGGTAAGGTTGTGAACGGGTGGCTTAGACTTTTATGCTATACACGGCTATTCGGTGGATCTCGGAGCACTACATTGCTGTAATATGCTCTGTATGTCTCTTGGGAGACCAGCAATGGTATTCTCGGCACGTTATGTTTAGTTAGGCAACTTTCGGTTTGGTTAGGTTTGGATATATCTAACTTTTGTACTGCACACTGCAATGCGGTCGATTGCTGCGATCTACTGCGCTTTAGCATATTCTGCTTGGCTCTGTGGATGCAAGCAGTAGTGGCATCGGCGCGTTCGTTTTAGTTAAGCAACGTTCGGTTATGTAACGTTTGGTTAGGTTAGGACAGGGTTGCCTAGACTTTTGTGCTATACGATGTAACTCGGTGGATTTCTGAGCTCCACATTGCTCTTCTATGCTCTGCTCGACTATCGGGAGGGCAGCAATTGTGGACGCAACACGTTAGGTTTAGCTATATTACGTTTGGCCAGGATAGGTAACGTTGTGTTGGGTTACGATAGCTACGCCTTTTGTGCTAAACACGGCTATTCTATTGACTTCTGCGCTCTTGTGTGCGCTATCACACTCTCCTCTTCTCTGTGGGCGCCAGAAATAGTGCTCCCGGGTGGTTAGGTTGAGTTATGTTACGTCTGGTTCATTTAGGTTTGGCCAGGTTTTGTTAGGTTTGCTTTATCTTGTGTGCTGTACATTGCTGTTCGGACGATTTTGGCGTTCTGCACTGCTCTCCTATACACTGCTTAGCTCTCGTGAGACCAGCAATAGCGGTCGTGGCACGTAAGTTTATGTTACGTTACGTCTGCTTATGTTACGTTTGGTTAGGTTTGCACAGTATACCTTTGAATTGTGTGCTATACGCTGCTATTCGGTGGACAACTACTATCTACTGTGCTATAACATACTCTGCTTGGAGCTGGGAATACCAGCAATTGCGTTCCCGGCAGGTTAGGCTGAGTTAGGCTGCGTTTGGTTTGGTCACGTTTAAATATGCTGGGATAGGATAGGTACGCCCTTTGCGCAATAAACTGCTATTCGTTAGACGTTTGTGCACTGCACTGCTTCACTAGCTTGTGCTTGTGTCTGGGGGGGGGGGGCATCAACAGCGGACGTGACACATTTTGTTGTGTTACGATAAGTTTGAACAGGATGGGCTTGACTTTTGCGCTGTACACGTCTATTCGTTCGATATTTGCGCTCTATGTTACTCTACTGGTATCCGCTTGTTTCTGGGGAGGCCAGAAATGGTCGTCCTGGCACGTTTGGATGGGCTACGTTAAGTGCTGTTAGGTCATGTTAGGCCACGTTTGGCCAGGATGGCTTTGACCTTTGTGCTATACACTGCTTTTCGCGTTTTTCTGCGCCCAACAGTGCTCTAATCTGTTCTGCTCGGCTTTGGGGAGGCCAGCGGTAGAGCATTCGTCTAGTTAGGTTTAGTTATTCTACGTTTGCTTAGGCTAGGTAACGTCTGGTTAGATTAGAATGTCTTTGACTTCTGTGCAATACATTACTATTTGGTGGCCTTCTGCGCTCTACTGTGCTCTACTACACTCTGCTCGCTTCTGCCGAGGCCAGCAATTGTGGTCGCTGCACGATGGGCTTTGCTATGCCGGGTTTGATATTGTTACGATTGGATAGGTTAGGATAGGGTAGCTTTGACTCTTATGCTACACACCGCTATTCTGTGGACTTATGCGCTCTAATGTGTTCCAGTATATTCTGCTTGGCTCTGGGGAGGACAGGAATGCTGGTCTAGGCACGTTCGGTTATGTTATGGAGCGTTCTGTTACGCTACGCTTGCTCAGGCGTGGATCGGGTGACTTTGACTTTTGCGCTATACACTGCTATACCGGTGTTTTCTGCGATCTACTGTGCTCTACTGTTCTCTGCTTGGCTTAGAGACGCCAGCAGTAGTGCACTCGGCACGTTAGGCTGAGATATGTAGCGTTTGGCTATGTTAAGTTTGGTGAGGTTAGGACTGGACAGCTTTGACCTTTGAGCTGTACACTGCTATAACGGTGTCTTCTGCGCTCTACTGTGCTCTAATATGCTATGCTTGGCTACGGGGAAGCCAGCGGTAGTGAATTCGACACGTTAGGCTGAGATATATTGCGTTTGGCTGTGTTACGTTTGGTTGGGTTAGAATTGGATGGCTTACACTTTTGTGCTATACACTGCTATTCGGTGGATCCCTTCGCTTTTTGTTATCTAATATTCTCTACTTTGCTCTTGGGAGGCCGTAAATAGTGTCCGCGGCGCGTTACGTTTTGTTAGGCTACGCTTGGTTATGTTACGTTCGACTACAATAGGATAGGTTAACTTTGACGTTTGCGCTATCCACTGCTATTCGGTGGGTTTCGCTGCTGCTCGTTGCTCTCCTATACCATATGCGACTCTGCGGAGGCCAGCAACGGCGGTCGTGGCACGATAGGTTTAGTCCGGTTACGCTCTGTTGTGTTAGGTTTGGTTTGGCTTGGCCTGGACAGCTATAGCTTTTTGCTGTACACTGCTATTCGTTTGAATTCTGCGCTCTACTGTGCCCTAATAGGACCTGCTTGGCTTTGGGGTGGGCAGCAGTAGCAGTCTCAGCGCGTAAGAATGTGTCAGGATATGTGTGGCTATGATACGGTTGGTTAAGTTAGGAGAAGATTGCTTTGACTTTAGTGCAATAGGCTGCTATTAGGAGGATTCCTGCTCCATGCAGTGCTTAAATATTATCAACAGGATAGCTTTAACTTTTGAGCTGTACATTTCTATTCGGTGGATTTCGGCGCCCTACTGAATACTAGTATGTCCTGTTTGTCTCTGGGGATGGCAAAAACAGCGGTCACTGCACGTTAGGCTGAGTCAGACAATGTTTGGTTACGTTCCGTTGATTTGGGTTAGGCTTGGGTAGCCTTGACTCTTCTAATATACAATGGGATTACATGGTTTTCTGCGTTCTACTCACCACAAGCGTGTTCCGCTTGATTCTGGGGAGGACAGCAATGGCGGTCGCGGCACATTGGGTTGAGTTAGGTTACGTTAGGTTACGTTACGGTTGGCTGGGTTAAGAGAGGATAGGTTTGACTATAGTGCTATAGTCCTCTATTAGGTGGATTCCTGCTCCGTTCAGTGCTTTTATATTTTCAGCTTGGCTCTGGGTACGCCAGTAATAGTGGTATCGGCACGTTATATTGGGTCAGGCTACGATCGGTTCGGTTGAGTTAGGCTACGTTTGGTAAGGATAGCTTTAACTTTCGTGCTGTACACTGATATTCGGTGGGTTTCTGCGCTACACTGTACCCTAGTGTGACATGCTTGGCTCTGCGGAGGGCAACAATAGCGGTATTGGCAGGTTAAGCCGAGTCAGGCTATGTTTGATTATGTCCAGCTTGTTTGGGTTAGGCTCGGGTTGCTTCGACTTTTCTGATATACGCAGCGATTATACTGATTTCTGCATTCTACTCTCCACTGACGTGTTCCGCTTGATGCTGGGGAGGCCAGCAGCAAATGTCGCAGCACGCTAGCTTGAGATGTGTTACTCTTGGTTATGTTCCGCTTGGAGAAGTTAGGATAGGATGGCTTTGACTTTAGTGATATAGACTGCTATTAGGTGGATTCCTGTGCCCGTTGTTGCTCCACTAGTTTCACCTTGGCTCTGGGAATACCAGCATTCGTGGTCACGGCATGTCGTGTTCGGCTTGGTTAAGCTGGGTTAGGGTAAGTTTGGTTAGGATACCTTTAACTTCTGTGCTGTATACTGCTATTCGGTGCATTTCTGAGTTCTACTGTAGTCTAGTATGTCCTGCTTCGCTCTTGGGAGGTCAGCAAATGCGCTCTCGCAAGTTAGTTTGTGTTAGGCTATATCCGGGTATGATCTGTTGGTTTGGGTTAGTCTCAGGTAGCTCCGGCTTTTCAGATATACTCTGCGATTCTATGGATTTCTGCGTTCTACTCTCCACTAACGTGCTCTGCTCGGCTCTGCGGAGGCAAGCAATAGTGGTCGAGGCATGTTAGGCACAGTTATGTTACGCTTGGTTGTGTTACGATGGTTAGGTTTGGAGAGTGTAACTCTGACTTTAGTTCTATAGTCTGCTATTAGGTTGATGTCTACGCCCTACAGAGCTCTAATAACTTCAGCTTGGCTCTGGGATGGTCCATAATAGTAGCGGCACATTGTGTTGATCCACGCTACGTTCGGTTAGGTTGGGTGAGGCTAAGTTTAATTAGGATAGGTAAAACTTTTGTGATGTACACTGCTAGTTGGTGGATTCCTGCTATTCACTGTGCTCTAGAATGTCCTGCTTTTATCTGTGGGGGCCAGCGATAGTGGTCTCGCCACGTTAGGTAGAGTTATTTTACGATAGGTTGGGGTGGGTTAGGTTATTCTCGTAGGAAACATCCTACTTTTGTGCTATTCACTACATTGCGGTGGGTTTCTTGCGCACTACGGTGCTCTAGTACATTCTGCTTGTCTCTGAGGAGGCCAGCAACGGTCGTGGCACTTTATGTAGAGTTTCGCTACGTTTGACAAGGATATGCTATGCTATGTATGTTTAGGATGGCTTCGACTCTTGTGCAATATACTACCACCCGGCGGGTTCCTGTGATCTACTGTGCTCTACTATATTCTGCTTGGCCCTCAGGCTTCCAGCAGCAGTGGCCGCTGCACGCTCTGTTCAGTTACGCTACTTTGGTTAGGATATGTTAGGTCAGGTTATGTCAGGATATCTTCGGCTTTTGCGCTTTTCACTGCAATGCGGAAGATTTGTGCGAACCGCTGTACCCTAGTACACTCTACCTGTCTCTGTGGAGGTCAGCAACAGCTGCCTGGTCATGCTAGTGTGAGTTAGGTTACGTTTGGTTACGTACGTTTGTCTAGGTTAGGGTATGCTACTTCGTCTTTTACGCCTTACACAGCTAGTCCTTGGGTTTCCGTGATCTACTGTGCTCTACTGCATTCTGCTTGGCACTGGGGACACCAGAAGTATTGATTTCCTCATGATAGGTTCTGTTAGGCTGCGTTTGATTAAGTTACGTTAGGTTATGTTTGGTCCGGATGGCATAGACTTCCGCGCTATACACTATTATACGGCGAGTTCCTGTGGTCTACTGTGCTCTACTGTATTCTGCTTGGCACTGTGGTTTCCGGGAGCAGTGGTCGCGGCACGCTGTGTTGGGTTACGCTGCGTTTCGGTAAGTTAGGTTATGTAAGGTTATGTCAGGATGTCCACGGCTACTTTGCAATTCACTGCAATGCGGTGTATTTCTGTTCTCTGCTCTACCATAGCACATTCTGTTTCGCCAGCGTATGTCAGCAGTAGTGGCCTGGTCGTGGCAGTATGAGCTAAGCTTCGTTTGTATGTTACGTTTGGCTAGGTTAGTATAGTCTACTTTGACTTCTGCGCTGTTCGCTGCTATTCGGTGGGCTTCTGCGTACTAATACGCTCTAATATGCTCTGCTAGGCCCAGGGGAGGTCAGAAATATTGCTCTCGTCTCGTCCTGCTTAGATACACAACGTTTGGATACGTAAGGTATTGTCAGCTCATGTTACGATATGCTTGATTTTTGTGCTATGCACTGCAATGCGGTGGATATACGCGTCCTGCCGAGCTCTAGTATATTCCGCTCGGCCCTGGGGATGCAAGGAATAGTGGTCTTGGCGCGTTAGGTATAGTAGGCTACGCTTTGCATGTGACATGTTTGGATATCTTAGGCCTGAGTGTCTTAGACTGTCGTGCCATTCACTGCCATTCGGTGGATTTCAGCACCGTACTGCCCTTCATTATGTTCTGCTTGGTTATGGGGATGCGAGCAATAGTGATCGTGGCAGGTTACTTTGAGTTAGCATATGTTTGGTTAGGATAGGTTGGGCTAAGTTCGGTTACGATAGTTTCGTCTTTCGTGCTGTCCTCTGTTATTCGGTGGATTTCTGTGACCTACTGTGCTGTACTGTATTCTGGTTGGCTCTGGGAATACCAGCAGTAGTGATCTCGGCACGTTATGTTCTGTTATGCTACGTTTGGTTAGGTTATGCTAGGCCAGGTACCGTTAGGCCAGGTTAGGTTAGGATATACTTGACTTTTGTATCATACACTGTTACACGTTGCATTTCTGCGCTCTACATTGCTCTACTATACTCTACTCGAACATGTGAAGGCGCGAAATAGAGATCGCGGCGCGCTAGTTTGAGTTACGTTACGTTCGGTTAGGTTAGGATAGGTTATGTTTGGTTAAGATAGCTTTAACTTTCGTGCTATAGACTGTTATTCGGTGCATTTCTGTGATCTATTGTGCCCTACTACATTCTCCTTTGCTATGCGGAGGCCAGGAGCCGTGGCCGCGACACGTTATGATGAGTGACGCTACGTTTGTACAGGTTAGGTTAGGCTAGGGTATCTTCGACTTTTGTGCTATTCACCACAATGCGGTGGATTTCTGCGCTATGCTCTGCTTTGGAGCATTCTTCTTGTCTCTGTGGAGGCGAGCAATGGTGGTCTCGTCAGATTAGGTTGAATTATGTCATGTTTGTGCACGTCAGGATTGGCTAAGTTAGGAACAGCTACATTGACCTCTGAGATTTACCCAGATATTTGGTGGATTTCTGTGATCTACTGTGCTCTCCTACACTCTGCTTCGCTCAGAGGAGGTCAGGAGCAGTGGTCAATGTACGTTATGTTGAGCTACGCTGCGTTCGGTTAGGTTGCGTTAGGTCAGGTTAGGGCAGCATATCTTCGACTTTTGTGCTGTTCTCGGCAATGCGGTTGGTTTCTGCGCACTACTGATACCTTGTACATTCTGATTTTCTCTATAGAGGATAGCAGAAGCTGTCTTGTCTTGTTAGATTGAGATAGGTTACGTTTGTATACGTTACGTTCGGTTAGGTTAGAAGAGGCAATTTTGACCTTCGTGCTATACACTGGTATTCCCGGGATTTCTGCGCTCTAATGTGCTCTAATATACTCTACTTCGCCCTGGGGTGTCAAGTATCTGTTGTCTCGGTGCGTTAGGTTTGGTTATGTTTCGTTTCGTAAGGTTAGGTCTGGAATTTTTGGTTAGGTTTTCTTTGACATTTGTGTTATACGCTGCTATTTGGTGGATTTCAGCGCGCTGCATTGCTCGACCATACCCTGCTGGACTCTGGGGAGGCGAGCAGTAGTTGCCGTGGCACGTTATGTTGAGTTATGTTACGATCGGCTAGGCTAGGTTAGGCTAGTTTCGTAAGATACCTTCGACTTCAGTGCTATTCACTTCAATGACGTGTACCTCTGAGCAGTACTGTGCCCCAGTATATTCTGCTTGTCTCTGTGGGAGCCAGCAGTAGTGGTCTCGTCATGTTAGGTTGAGCTGTGCAACGTTCGGGGATGTCACGTTTCGCTATGTTAGGATAGGCTACCTTGACTCTTGTGCTTTACACTGCTTTTCGGCGGGTTTCATTTATATAAATAGCTCTACTACATCCTGCTTTGCTCTGAGGGGAGCAGGTGCAGTGGTCGCGTCACGTCATGTAGGGTTATGCTGTGCTTAGTCCGGCTGGAATGTGTCAGGTTTGGTTAGGGTATCTGGGGCCTTTGCGCCGTTCACTGCAATGCGATGAATTTCTGCGCTCTAATGTGATCTAGTACATTCTGCTTGTATCTGTCACAGGCCAGCAACAGTGGTCTATTAATGTTAGGCTGAGTTAGACTACGTTTGGTATGTCACGTTTGGCTAGGTTAGGTGATGCTACTTTGACTTTTGCGCTATTCGCTGCTGTTCGGTGGGTTTCTGCGCTCCACTGTGTTGCAATACTTTCTACTTGGTCATGTGGATGCCAGCAATAGTAGTCTCGACTCTATAGGTTGAGTTATGTTACGTTTGGTTAGGTTACGTTATGTCGTGTTCGGTCCGGTTATCTTTGACTTTCGCGCAGTACACTGTTATCAGGTGGACTTCTGTGATCCACTCTGGTCCGCTACATCATGCTTGGGTCTTGGGAGGCCAGGTGTAGTGTCGGCTGCACGACATGTTCGGCTATGCTACGTATCCATATGTTGGAAAAGGTCAGGTTTGGACAGGATATCTCCAACTATTGTGCTATACCCCGCTAGTCGGTAGATTCCTGCGCTGTAAATTGCTGTACTATACCCTGCTCGACCGTGGGAAGGCGAGCAATAGTGGCCGCAGCACGTTAGGTTGAGTTAGGTAATGTTTGGTTAGGTTTGGTTATGCGACGTTTCGTTAGGATTGCATTGAGTTTCGTGCTATACACTGTTATTCGGTGGATTTCTGTGATCTACTGTGCTCTACTATATTCTGCTTGGCTCTCGGGAGGCCAGGAGCAGTGGCTGCGGCACGATGCTTTGAGATATGCTACGCTTGGTTGTGTTAGGTTAGGTCAGGTTAGGTTAGGATATCTTCTACTCTTGTGCAGTTCACGGCAATGCGGTTGATTTCTGCGCACTAATGTGCTCTAGTACATTTTGCTTGTCTCTATAGAGGCCAGCAGTAGTGGCCTCGTCATGTTAGGTTGAGACTGGTTACGTATGTATACGTTACGTTTGGCTAGGTTAGGAGAGGCAACTTTGACCTTTGCGCTATACACTGGTATTTCCCGGATTTCAGCGCTCTAATGTGATTCAATAAACTCTGCTTGGCCCCTGGACTTCCAGCAACAATGGTCGCGGCTCGTTGTGATGAGCTAGGCTTCGTTCGATTAGGTTATGTTTGCTTGGGTTAGGTTCGTGTAGCTTCGACTTTTCTGCTATACGCTGCGAGTCCAGGGGTTTCTGCCCTCTAGACACCTCTGTGTTCTGCTTCGCTCTGCGGTGGCCAGCAATAGCGGTCTCTTCACGACAAGGTCGATCTAGGTTACGTTTGGTTTCGTTACGATTGGTCAGGTTAGGGGGCATTAGCTTAGACTTCTACGCTATACACTGCTATTCGGTGGATTCCTGCGCTCCACTGTGAACTGAAATGCTCAGCTTGGCTCTGGGAAATGCCGCAATATTTGTCTCGGCACCTTATGCTGAGTTAGGCTGCGTTAGGTTGGGTTAGCTTAAGGCAGGCTAGGTTCGGTTATCCACACTTTTGTGCCTTACACGGCATCGCCGCGGATTTCTATGATCTACTGCGCTGAGTATATTCTGCTTGTCACTGGGGAGGTCAGCAGTAGTGGTGCAGAGAGGTTAGGGGCAGAGGTGTTACGTCTGGTTATGCTATGCTTGTTTGTGTTAGAAGACGGCATCTTTGACTTATGTGCTGTACCCTGAAATGCGGTGGATTTCTGCGCTGCGCTGTGCTCTAGTATGTACTGCTCAGCTCGGGTAAAGACGGCAATAGTGGTCCTGGCACGTTAGCTTGAGTTAGGTTACGTTTGGTTCGCTTCGGTTTCTTTGGGTTAGGTTAGGATATCGTTGACATCTGTCTTGTACACTGTAATGCTGTGCACTTCTGCGCTCTACTGTGCTCTAGTGTGTTCTGCTTGTCTCTGTGCATGCCAGTGAAAGTGGTCTCGGCGCATTTGGTTTAGAGAAGATACGTTTGGCAATGTTCTGTTCGCTTCGGTTAGGTTTGGATTGCTTCGACTTTTCTCATGTACGCTGCGATTCTACGGATTTCTGCACCCTGCTCTCCTCTAATACGCTCTGCTTGGCTCTTAGGTGGCGGGTATTTCTGGTAGTGGCACGTTAGGGTGGGTCGTGCTGCGTTTGGATTGGTTATGTTTGTTTAAGTTAGGTTTGCATAGCTTCCATTTCCGCGGTATACACAGCTCTTCGTAGGATTTCTGCACTCGAATGTGATCCAGCATGTTTTGCTCGGCACTGGGGATGTCAGAAATATCGGTCTCGGCTCGTTAAGTTTAGTTAGTCGATGTTTTATTAGGCTAGGTTAGGTTAGGTCAGGTTGTGTTAGGACGTATTAGACTTTGTTCTGAACGCTGCCATTTGGTGGCTCTCTGTGCTCTTCTGTTCTCGGGTATATTCTGCCGGGCCCTTTGGAAGTCAGCATGAGAGGTCAAGGCAAGTTAGGTTGGGTTAGGTTACGCCTGTTTACGTTATTTTGGAAAGGCTACGCTTGGATAGCTATTATTTTGCGCTATAAACTGCTCTTCGTCGGATTTCTGCGCTCTACAGTGCTCTAGGGTCCTATGCTTGTCTCTGGGGAGGACAGCAATAGTGGTATCGGCACGTTACGTTCGGTTAGGCTACGTTTCGTTAGGTTTGGTTAGGTTATGTCAGGTTAGTGTATCTTCGACTTCTGTGCTTTGCACCGCAACGCGGCGCGTTTCTGCGCTCTACTGTGCTCTGGAAGATTCTGATTTGCCCTGTGGTGGACAGCAGTAGTGGTCTAGGCACGTTAGGTTGAGTTGGGTTGCGTTCGGCTATGGTTCGTTTGGTTATGTTAAGCTGGCACAACATCGTCTTTTGTGCTATACACTGCTAATCGGTTGATTTCTGCGCACTAATGCGATTAAATATGCTCTGCTCTGATCTGTTGAGGCCTGGAACTGTGGCCGCCGCGCGATATGTAGAGTTGGTTTACGCTTGGTTAGGTCAAGTTTGTTTTGGTTAGGATAGGGTATATTTGAACTTTATGCTGTATTCTGAACTGCTGTGGACTTATGCGCAATACTGTGCTCTGGTGTGCTCTGCTTGCCTCTGAGGAGGCCAGTAATAGAGGTCTCGCCAAGTTAAGTGGAGATAGGCTGCGCATGGATAGGTTATGTTTGTTATGGTTTGATTTGTGTGTCTTCGACTTTTCCGCTGTACGCTGCGATCCTATGGGTTTCTGCTATCTACTCTCCTCTAACATGTTCCGCTCGGCACTGGGGATGTCGGCAATAGTGGTCTCGGCACGTTAGCTTCAGCAGGGCTACGTACCGTTATGTTCGGTTAGCAAGGCTCGATTAGGATTTCTTTGACTTTTGTGCTATAAACTGCTATTTGGTGGATTCCTGCGCTCTGGAGTGCTTGTGGTCGTGGCACGTCAGGTTGAGTTAGGTTACAATTTGCCAGGTAGGGTTACGCTCTTTGTGATTATGATAGCTACGACTTTCGTTCCATACACTGTTATTCGGTGGATTTCTGCGATCAACTGTGCTCTAATGTTCTGCATGGCGCTGTGAATGCCAGCAATGGCGGTCTCGGCACATTAGATTGAGGCAGGCTTCGATTGGCTATGTCGGGTAATGTCAGGTTAGGTTCGGTTATCTTTGACTCTTGTGCATTGCACTTCGGTTCGACGGACTTCCGCACGCTCCTGTGCTCTAGTATATTCTGCTTTGCTCTGGGAGAAGGGGAGGGGGTCATCAACAGTGGTCAAGGCACGTTAGGTTGAGGTAGGCTTCGTTTTGTTAGGTAACGTTTGCTTTGGTTGTGTCTGGTTAAATTTTGCTTTCGCGGTATGCACTCCTTTTCTATGGATTTATGCGCTCTACTCTCCTCTACTATCCTCTGCTTGGCTCTGCGAAGGTCAGCAATACTGGACGCGGCACATTAGGTTCAGTTAGGTTACGTTTGGCCAGTATAAGCTTGGTAATTGTAGGGCAGGATAGCTTTGACTATCGTGCTCTACACTGCAATTCGATGGACTTCTGTGCTCTACTGTGCTCCGGTATGATGACCCTTGCGCAGGGGATGCCGGCTACCGTGGCCTTGGCACGTTAGGTTGGAATGTGTTGTGCTTGGTTATGTTACGTTTGCCCAGGTTAGGATTGAATAACTGTCACTAATGCAGTATACACCAATATACGGCGGATTTCTGCGCTCTACATTACTCTACTATACTTTGCTAGACCCAGGAGTCTCCAGCAATAGTGTTCGTGACGAGATAGTTTGAGTCTTGTTACGTTTGGTTAGACATGGTTGGGTGAGGTTTGGCTACGATGGTTTCGTCTTTTGTGACATACACTGCTAATCGTTGGATTTATGCGCTCTACTCTGCTCTGATATGTTCTGCTTGGCACTGGGCAGGCCAGAAATAGCGGTCACGTCTCGTCTGGTTTAGTTAGTCCACGTTTGACTAGGTTAGGTTAGATCAGGTTAAGATAGGACATATAGGTCTTTTGTACTATACGCTGCCGCTTGGTGGCTCTCTGCGCTCTACTGCGGTCTAGTATATTCTTCCTGTATCTGGGGATTCTAGCAATAGTTGTCTCGGCACGATCGGTTAAGTCAGGATATGTTTAATTATATTACGCTTGGATATGTTAGGAGAGGATAGCTTTGGCTTTTGTGCCATACACTGCTACTCGGTGGATTTCTGCGCTCTGCCTTGCACTTGTGTATTCTGCTTGCCTGAAGGGAGGCCAGCGATGGTGGTCTCGGAACGTGAGGTTTGGATATGTTACGTTTGCTAATATTACGTTTGGATATGTTATTACAGGGTAGAGTTGTCTTTTGTAATATACACTGCTATTCGCCCGATGTCTGCGGCCTAATGTGCCCTAATATGCTCTGCATGGTTCTGGGAGGCCAGCAATAATGGCCTCGTGACGTTATGTTCAGTTACACTGCCTTAGGACAGGTTAGGTTTTGTCGACTTTTTGGTCAGTATGTGTCCGACTTTTCTACTACACGCCGCAATGCAGTTGATTTCTGCGCTCTGCCGTGCTCTAGTATATTCTGGTTTGCGCTGGGGGGGCTTGCAACAGTTACCTCGGCTTGCTAGGTTGAACAAGTCTTCGTTTGGTTGTGTTAAGTTTAGTGAGGTTAGGATACTATGTTACGACTCGCTGGGTCAGGTTGGGCTGTATATGTTTAGGGTTGCTTTAACTTTCGTTCTGTACACTGATATATGGTGGATATCTGCTCTCTACTGTGCTGCAGTATATACTGCCTGGCTCTGTGGCAAGCAGCAATAGCGTTGTAGGCACGTTAGTTTTAGTTATGCTATGGTTGCTAATGTCCTCTTGGTTTGGCTAGTTACGGCATTTCAGATATACACTGCGATCCTATGGTTTTCTGCGTTATACCCTACACTAGCGTGTTCCGCATAACTCTGTGCAGGCTAGCAATAGTGTCCGCGGCACGTTAGAGTGAGTTATGTTGCGTTTGGTTATGTCACGATTGGTTAGGGTAGGAGTGGACTGCTTTGGCTTTAGTGATATTGTCTGTTATTAGGTGGATTTCTGCGCCCTACTGTGCCCTAATATTTTCAGCGTGGCTCTAGGAAGGCCGAAAATAGTGGCCTCGTCACGATATGTTGGGTCAGGTTACGTCTGGTTATGTTGCTTTGGGCCATGTTTGGTTAGGATAGCTTTAAGTTTTGCCTGTATACTGCTATTAGGTGGACTTCTGTGCTCTACTGTGCTCTAGTATGACATGCTTGGCGCTGGGGAGGGCAGCAGGAGTGATCGCGTCACGTTTTGCTGAGATAAGTTACGCTATGTTACGTTACGTTTTTGTATGCTCGGGGAGGATGGCCTTGACCTTAGTGCTATTGTCTGCTATTAGGTGGATTACTGCGCCCTGTAGTGCCCTAATGTTTTCAGTTTGGCTCCGGGAAGGCCAGCAATGGCGTTGTCGGCACTTTACGCTTTGTCAGGTTACGTTCGGTTGGGCTGCTTCAGGCTACGTTTGGAGAGTATAGCTTTAACTTTTTGATATACACCGCCACTCGTTAGATGTCTGCACTCAACTGTGCTCTAGAATGCCCAGCTTGGCCATGGGGAGGCAGCAAAAGCGGTCCCGGTTATGCTATGTTTGGCTATGTCCTGCTGGTTTGTGTTTGGTTTGTCTAAATTAGACTTTCTAATATACATTGGGCTTCTATGGACTTCTGCAGTCTACTCTCCACTAATGATTGCTGCTTGGCACTGGCGTGGTCACCCCCTGAGTTCGCGGCGCGTTATGTTGATATGCGTTTCGTTTTGTTACGTTACCATTGGTTAGGTTACTAAATGTAGCTTTGACCTCAGTGCTATAATCTGCTATTAAGTGGATTTCAGTACCCTGCAGTGCTCTAATGCCTTCAGCTAGGCTCTGGGACGGTCAGCAGTAGCGGTCTCGTCGCGTTATCATGAGTCAAGTTACGCTCGGTTAGGCTCGGTCGGGATAAGCTTGGTCAGGATGGCATTAATTTTTGTGCTGTGCACTTCTATTCGGTGGATTTCGGCGCTCTACTGCGTTCTACTATACTCTGCTCGTCCCTAGGGAGGCCAGAAATAGTGGCCCCTGTCCGTTCGTTTGAAAATTTCTATGTCCGGTTAGGTTATTTTAGCTTGGGTTATGTTAGGTTATCTTTGACTATTGTGCTATACACTGCAATGCGGTGCATTACTGCGCTCTACTTTGCCCTTGTACGTTCTGTTTCGACCAGGAGGGGCAATAAAGGGTCGTCTCGGCCCGTTAGCTAGATCTAGGCTACGTTCGGTTATGCTGCGTTTGGATATATTAGGATAGGGTTGCTTCGACTATCGTGCTATGCACCGCGATTCTATGGGTTTTAGCGCTCTAATCTCCTCTCATATGTTCCGCTATGCTCTGTGGAGGGCAGCAATTGTGGTCTCGACGCGCTAGGTTCAGTTATGTTACTTCTGGGTCGGTTAGGTTTGTTTGGGTTAGGTTAGGATGCCTTCGACTTTTGTGCAACAAACTTATATTTAATGAGCTTCTGCGCTCCACTCTCCTCTAATATGTTCTGCTTGACCATGGGGAGGCGAGCAATAGTGGCCTAGGCACGTTAGTCTCAGTTATGTTGCGTTTGGTTACGTTACGTTTGGTTATGTTACGATAGGCTATCTTAGGCTCTTGTGCCGTACAATGCACATCAGCGTATTCCTGCGGTCTACATTGCTCTACTATGCTCTGCGCGACTCTCGGGGGGGACAACAATAGTTGTCGCGGCACGTTAGGTTCAGTTGTATTACGTTTGGTTATACTAAGTTGCATCATGTTTTGTTCGGCTAGCTATAACTTTCGTGTTATACCCTGCAATTCGGTGTATTTCTGCGCTCTAGCGTGTCGCAACATTCTCTGCTTTGCTCTGTGGTGACAGAAATAGTGGCCGCGGCGGATTAGGTTGACTGAGGTTACGTTTGGTTATGTTATGCATGGTAATTTCAGGTTATGTTACCTTTGACTTCAATGCTATACACTGCAATGCGGTGAATTATTGCGATTTACTTTCCTCTAGTATATTCTGCTTGGATCTGGAGAGACAAGCAATAGTGGTATCGGCATGTTAGGTAGAACATCGCTAGGTTCTGTAATGTTACGATTGGTTAAGTTAGGATGGGATAGCTTTAACTTTTGCGCTACATACTGCTAGTCGCTGGATTTCGGCCCTCTATCCTACTCTAATATGATATGTATGCCTCCGAGGAGGCCAGCAATACCGGTCGTGTCATGTTTCGCTGTGTTATGTTACGTTCGGTTAGTTTAGGTTATGTCATGTTTGGATAGGATGGCTTGGACTTTTGCGCTAAACACCGCTGTTCGGTTGGTATCTGCACTCTACTGTGCTCTTGTGTATCCTGCTTGGCTATTGGGAGGCCAGCTGTATTTGTCTCGGCACGTTTGTCTTAGTTATGTTGCGTTCCGTTATGTTACGTTTGGCTCGGTTAGGATAGGGTAGCTTAGGCTCTTGTGCTGGACACTGCTATCCGGCGGATTCATGCGCTCTACACTGCTCTAACGTGTTCTGCTTGTTTCTGGTGAGGACAGCGACAGCGCTCGTAGCACGCTTGTCTACGCTATGTTACGTTCGTTTAGGCTAGGTTTGCTTAGGTTTGGTTGGGGTAGCTTTGAGTTTTTTGCTATAAACTGCTTCTCGGTCGATTTCACCGTTCTACATTGCTCTGCTATACTCTGCTTGGCTCCCGTGCGGCCAGCAATAGCGGCCGTGGCACCCCTGGTTATGTTACACAACGCTTGGATACGTTACGTTTCGTCAGGTTAGGAGAGGATAACTTTGACTTTTGCGCTATGCATTGCTGTTCGGATGATTTCTCCGCTCTACTGTGATCTAATATGTTCTTCGTAGCTTCGACTTTTGTGCTACACACTGCAATTCCGTGGACATCTGCGCTCTACTGTGCGCTATCGGACTCCGCCTGTGTCTGGGGACGCCGGTTGTAGTGGTGGCGGCAAGTCAGGTTGAGTTGTGTTACGCTTGGTTATGCAAGGCTTGGTTAAGTTTGGTCATTATAGCTTTAACTATTGCGCTGTACGCTGCTATTCTGCAGATTTCAGCTCCCTACACTGCTCTGCCATACTCTGCTCGGCTCGCGCGAGGCCAGCCATGGTGCTCGTGGCACACCAGGTTGTGCTACGTTATGTTCGGTTATGTTATGTTTGGTCTGGTTAGGAGAGGATAGATTTGACTTTTGCGCTACGCACTGCAGTTCTATGGATTCGAGCGCCCTATTGAGAGATATCACACCCTGCGTGTCTCCGGGAACTCCAGGAATAGTGGCCGCGGCATGCTAGGTTGAGCTATGTTACGTTCGGCTAGGTAAGGTTTGGCTAGGTTAGGATGGGATTGCTACGACTTTTGTCTATGCACCATTATTCGGTGGATTTCCGCGCTCTGCATTCCTCCACTATAATCTGTTCGTCCCTCGGGTTCCGAGAAATTGTGGTATGGCGCGTCAGGTTGTGTCAGGTTACGCTTTGTTCTGTTAGATTATGTTATGTTTGGTTAGGGTAGCTTTGGCTTTCGTGGTGTACGCGGCTATTTGGTGGAGTCCTGCCTTCTACCTTTCTCTGCTTTAGTCTGCTAGACACTGTGGAGTCCGGAAACAATGGTCGCGGTAGGTTACGTTGCGTTTGGCTAAGTTGAATTAGGTTATGTTAGTTTGGGTTAGGTTTGGATCCCTTTGACTTCTCTGCCTTACGCTGCGATTCTATGGATTTCTGCGCTGTACTCTCCTCTATTATGCTCTACTAGGCTCTGCTGGGGCATCAATACTGTTCGCGGCACGTTAGGTTGTGTTAAATTCCGTTTCGCTAGGTTTGGTTATGTTGGGTTAGGTAAGGATAGCTTTGACATATGTGCTCAACGCTGATATCCTATGGACTTCTGTGCTCTACTGTGCTCTATCGTATTCTGCTCCTCTCTCGGGAAGCCGGCAAAAGTGTTCGTGACCCGTTATGGTTAGTCACTCTAAGTTTGGTAAGGTTAGGCTAGGTCTGGTAAAGTATAGATATCTTTGACTTTGCACTGTACATTGCCCTCTGGTGAGTTTCGGCTCCCTACTGCGTTCTACTATACTCTGCTCGGCTCTAGGTAGGTCAGCAGTAGCGGCCACGGCACGTAAGGTTGGATTAGGCTACGTTCGGTGTGGTTACGTTAGTTTGGGTTAGGTTTGGATTGCCGTGACTTTCGCCGCATAGACTATTTCTCGGTGGACCTCTGCGCTCTGCTGTGCTCCAGTATGTACTGCTTGGCTCTGAGATGCCAGCAATAGCGGTCTCGGCACTTTTGGTTGAGACAGGTAACGCTTGAATAGGTTATGTTTGGTAATGTTTGGTTCGGATGGCTTTGACTTTTGTGCCTTGCACATCTGTGAATCGGATTCATGCGCCCTCCGCTGCTCTAGTATATTCTGGATCGCTCCGAGGAGGTCAGCAATAGTGGTCTAGGCTTGTTAGGCTGAGTTATGTTGCGTTTGCTTATGTTACGTTTGGTTAGCGTAGGAAAGGGTACATTTGACTTTTGTGCTACATACTGCTTTCGGTGGATTTTTGCGCTCTGCTGTCATCTAGGACATTCTGCATGGCTACATGGATGCCAGCGATATTGGTCTCAGCACGTTAGTCTGAGTTACGTTACGTTTGGTAGATATTCGGTTGGCTTGCTCAGGATAGGGTACCTTCGACATTTGTGCTACACACTGCTTTTCGGTAGATTTCGTCGCTCTTCTGTCCTCTAATATGCTCTGCTTTGCACTCCAGACGCCAGGAGGAGTATCCGCGGCAAGTTAGGTTCAGTTATGTTGCGTTCGGTCAGGATATGTTTGGTTAGGTTTGGTAGGGATAGCTTTGACTTTTGTGCTATAAACCGCCATACGATCGATTTCTGCGCGCTACTATGCTGTGTTGTGTACTGCTTCCCTCTGTGGAGGCCAGCAATAATGTTCGTGTCACGTTTGTTTGAGGTATGTCACGTTCGGTTTGAATAGGTTAGGATATGTTTGATTAGGGTAGCTTCGAACTTTGTACTATACACTGCTGTTCGACCGATATCTGCGCTCTGCATTGCTCCACTAGCATCTGCTTGTCTCCGGGGTGACCAGAAATAGCGGTCGTGGCACGTATGTTTGGGTTAGGTTAGGCAATGTTTGGTTAGAGTGGCTTTGACTTTTGCGCTATACACTGCTATTTGGGGGATTCCTGAGCTCTACTGTGCTCTAGTTTATTCTGCCTGGCTTTCGGAAGGAGAGCAGTATTGGTCTCGACACCATTGTGCGAACTACGTTGCGTCTGATTATGATACGTTTCGTTAAATTAGGATAGGGTAGCTTAGGCGCTTGTGCTATACACTGCTATCCGGTGGATAGCCGTGTAACCGGTGGTGATGGATTTCACTGCTCTACAGTGCTCTATCATTTTCTGCTTGTCTCTGTGCACGCCAGCAATAGTGGTCGCGGTACGTTTGTTTCGGTTTTGTTACGTTCCGCTATGTTAGGTTTGGCTACGTTTAGCCAGCATGTCTCTATCTTTTGCGCTATACATTGTAACGCGGACGATTTCTACGCTCTGCAGTGCTCTAATATGTTCCACGTGACACTGGGGGGGGGGGGGGGCAGCAACAGTGGTCTCGGAACATTAGGTTGAGGTATGTTATGCTCGGTTATGACAGCTTAGTCTGGGTTTGGTTATGATACCCTTGATTTTTCTGCTCTCCATTGCCATTCTGAGGATCTCGGCGCTCTACTTTCCTCTAATATGTTCCGCTTCGCTCTAGGGACGCCAGCAATAGTGGCCGCTGGACCTGAAGTTGAGTTATGCTACGTTTGGTTATGATACATTGCCTTTGTTATGTTTGGATAGAAGCGGCTTTCGTGGTATACACTCTTCTACGGTGGACTTCCGCGCGTCACTGTGCTCTCGTATATTTTCCTCGACGCTGGGACGGCCGGCAATAGCGGTCGCCGCACTTTAAGTTCAGGCTGTCTACGTTTGGTTAGGTTCGGTTAGGTCATGTTTGCTTAGGATAACTCCGACTTTTGTTACATACACTGCAGTCTGGTGGCTTTCTGCGCACTGCTGTGCGTTAGTATATACTGCTTGTCTCTTTGGAGTCCAGCAATAGTGGTCTAGGCACGCTGTGTTAGGCTAGGTTCCTTTTGGTTGTATTAAGTTTGGGCAGGTTAGGTTACGATAAAGTTCACTTTTGTGCCATAAACTGGTATTCGGAGGACTTCTACGCTCTACGTTTTTATACTATCCTCTGCTGGGCTCTGGGGGGGCAGTAATAGTGGTCTCGCCACCTATGGTTACGTTAGGCTACGTTCATTTATGTTACGTTTGGGTAGGTTAGGAAAGGATAGCACCGACTTTTGCGGTGTACGCTGCTGTCCGGTGGATTTCTGCGTTTTACATTGCTATACAATACTCTGTTCGAGTATGGCGAGGTCGCTAATTGTGATCTCGGCACTTTAAGTTGAGTTAGACCAAGTTCGGTTCGGATATGTTTGTATGGGTTATTTTTGGATAGCCTTGGCTTACCTGGTGTACACTGTTTCTCGCTGGATTTCTGCGTTCCCCTGTCGTCTAGTATATTCCGCTTGGAGCTGTGGAGGCAGGCAATAGTGTATCGGTACTTTAGATTGTGTTAAGCTACGTTCGGTTGTGTTACGTTTGGCTACGTTAGGATGGGGTAGCGCCGGCTATTGTACCATGCACAGCGATCCTATGGATTTCTGCGCTCTACTTTCCACTAATATGTTCAGCGTGTCCATAGGGAGGCCAGAAAAAGCGGTCGTGGCGCGTTTGGTTGAACTGTGTTACGTTCGGTTATGTTATGTTAGGTTACGTTTGGTCAGGATGGCGTTGACTTTTGCGTATTACACTGCTGTTCGGTGGATTTCGGCGCTCTACTGTGCTCCAATATGCAAACGGTTGGCGCTTGGCAGGCCAGCAGTAGTGGTCTCGGAGCGTTAATTTCTGTCAGGCTGCGTTCCGCTGGGTTACGTTTCGTTAGTTTAGGATAGGGTATCTTCGACTTCTGTATTATACACTGCTATTCGTCGGAGTTCAGCGATTTACCTTGCTCCAATCTACCCTGCTCTTCTCTCGCGATGCGAGCAATAGCGTTCGTGGCACGTTAGGTTTGATTAGGTTACGTTCGATTAGGCTAGGTTAGGCTAAGTTTGGTTAGGGTATCTTCGACTTTCATGCTATGCACAGGTATTCGGTTACACGTTGCTTTGAGTTTGATTACGTTTCGTAGTGTCACGATTGGTTAGGTTAGGATAGTGTACCTTCGTATTTCGTGCCACATACTCCTTTTCGATGGACTTTCCTCCTCTACTGTGCTCCAATTTGATCTCCTTTGCTCTTGGGGTGTCAGAAATTGTGGCCGCGGCATATTAGGTTGGGTTGCGTTACATTTGGTTAGTTTATGCTTGCATGGGTAAGGAGTGGATGGCATTTACTTTTCTGCTTTACACTGTGATACTATGGATGCTTGCCCCCTACTATACTGTAACTTGTTCTGCATGGCCATGGGTAGGCCAACAATATTGGTCGCGGCACGATAAGTTGAGTGATATTACGTTTGGTTAGGTTAGGACGGGATAGCCACGACTTTTGTGGTACACACTGCTGTCCGGTGGATTTCTGCACTCTTCGATGCTCTACTATACACCATTGGACTCTGGGGAGGCCATCAATGGCGTTCGTGGCACGTGAGGCTGGGTTGCACTGCGTTCGGGTAGGCTACGCTTTGTTACGTTTGGTTAAGATGCCTTTGACCTTTTCGCTATACACTGCTATCTGGTGGGTTTATGCGCTCTAATGTGCCATAGTATATACGGCTTGGCTCTGGGGCGGCCAGCAGTAGTGATTTCGGCGCTAAGGTTAATTTAAGATTAAGTTTGGCTATGTTAGGTTTGGTTGGGTCAGGTTATGATGGCTTTTACTTATGTGCTCAACATTGGTATTCTACGGACCTGTGTGCTCTACTGTACTATACAGTATACCTCTTGCCTCTGAGGAATCCTACAATAGCTGTCGCGGCACGTTAGGTTTAGTTATTCTACGCTTGGTTATGTTAGGTTATGTCTGCTTCGCTCTTCATTGCCCTGCTATACTCATCGGGACTCTGGGGACGCCAGCAGTTCCTGTCGTGGCTCGATGGGGTGTGATAGACTACGTATTGTCATGTTATGTTTGGTTGGGTTGGGGTAGGGTAGTTTTGACTTTTGCGCCATACACCGCTATTCGTAGAAGTTTTGCGCTCCAGATTTCTCTAATGCGCTCTGTTTGGCACAAGGGGCTAGCAATACTAGTCTCGCCACCTTATATTGTGTTAGACTATGCTTGGTTAGGCTTGCTTGGGTAAGGTTGGGTTAGGATGTCTTTCACTTTCGTGTTAAGCACTGCAATGCGGTATTCTTCTGCGCTCCGCCGGGTTCAGTATATTCTGTTTGTCTCTCTGGAGGACAGCAATGGCGTTCTCGGCATGTTAGGTTGAGTTAGGCCACGTTTGGCTAGGTGAGGGTTGGCTACTTTGACTTTTGTACTGTATACAACTGGTCGGTGGATTTCTGCATTCTGCTGTGCACTAATATGCTCTGCATGGCTCTGGAGATGTCACCAAAATTGGTCTCGTCACGTTAGGTTGAGTTAGGTTACGTTTGGTTAGTTCAGGTTAGATTAGGTTCGGTAAGGATTGCTCTGGCATTCGTGCTATACACTGTTGCTCGACGGCCTCTGCGCTCAACTGTGCTCTACAATATTCTGCTTGGCCTTGGGTAGGCCACCAATAGTGGTCCCTGCACGTTATGCTGTGGTAGGCTACGTATGGTTAGGCTATGTTAGCTTCGGTTAGGTTTGGATTGATACGACTTTTGTGCCGTACACCGCGATTCAATAAATTTCTGCGCCCTCCTTTCCTCTAGTTGGTTCTGCTCGCCTCTGTGGAGGACAGGAATAGTGGTTGCGGCACGCTAAGCTGAATTATGCTACGTTTGGTTATGTCGAGATTGGATAAACAAGGATCGGATTGCTTTGACTTTTGTTCTGTACATTGCCATTCGGAGGACTTCCGCGCACTTGCCTGCTCTGGTATGTTCTGCTCGCCTCTGGGGAGCGCAGAAATAGATGTCTAAGGACGTTATTTTGAGTTGGGCTTCGTTTGGTTAGGTTAGATTTGGTAAGGTAATGATTGCGTATCTGACCGTTCAGCTATACACTGCAATGAGGTGGACTTTGCGCTCAGCTGTGCTCTTGTATAATCTGCGTGGCTCTGCAGTGGCTAGCAATAGTGGCCTCGAGACGCTCGGTTGAGCTTGGCTACGTTAGGTTATGCTACGCTTAGTGAGGTTATGATATTATAGTTTAGACTCTTGTGCTATAAACTGCAATCCGCTTATGTCTGCGCCCTACGGTTTTCTGATACTTTCTGCTTGGCTCTAGGGAGTCCAGCAATGGTGTTGCGTCGGTGCCTTAGGTTGAGTTAGTTTACGTATGGGTGTGTCACGTTTGTCTATGCTTGGATATGCTACAATAACTTATGTGCCATACACGGCTATTCGGAGGATTCCTGCGAAATAAGCTGCTCTAATATGGTCTGCTTGGCTATGCGGTGGGCAGTAATAGTGGTCTCGTCTCGTTATGGTGAGCTATGATACGTTTGGATGTGTTACGTTTCGTGAGGGCAGGATAGGATCGTTCAGTCTTTTTTGCTATAAACTGCTAACGACGTATTTCTGCGCTCTAGTGTGTTCTATTACTTTCTGCTTTGCTATGGGGAGGCCAGTAGTAATGCTCGCGTCACGTGAACTAGTGCTAGGCTACGTTTGGCCAGGTTACCGCAGGTTGGGTTTGGTTCGGATAGCGATGACTTTTGTGATGTACACTGCGATTCTATGGACTTCAGCGCCCTACTGTCCTCTAATATATTGTGCTCGGCTATGGAGGTATGAAATAGTGGTCGCTGTACGTTATGTTTAATTCCGTTACGGTTGGTTATGCAAAGATTGTATACATAAGGGAATGGTAGTTTTGACTTTTGTGGTATACACTGCTTTTCGGAGGATTTCTGCGCTCCAGCGCAACGTAGTATTATCTGCTTGGCTCTGGCGGGGCCAACAATGGCGGTCTCGGCACCATATGTTGAATTGGGCTGCGATTGAATACGTGTGGTTAGGGCAGGTATGATTTTGTTATATTTGACTTTATAGATATACGCTGTAATGCGGAGGATCCCATCGCACTACTCTGCCCTATTACATTCTATTTGTCTCTGTGGAGGCCAGCAATAGTGGCCTCGTCATGTTAGCTTGAGTTAGTTTACGTTTGAGTGTGTTACGTCTGGCTATGCTAGGATAACCTACTTTGACTTATGTGCCATACACCGCTATTCGGAGGATTTCTGCGCAATAAGGTGATCTAATGTACTCTGCTTGGCTATTTGGTGATCAGCGATAGTGGTCTCGGCTCGTTAGGTTGGGCATGGTAACGTAACATTGGGTTACGTTAGGAAGGTTTGGATTTCCTTGACTTTTGAGCTACACACTTCTATTCCGGGCATTTCCGCGCTATACATTGCTCTGCTACACTCCGGACGGCTCTGGGGAAGCGAGAAATATTGGCCGTGGCACGTTAGGTTCAGTTATGCTATGATTGGTTATGTTAGGTTAGGCTATGTTTTGTTAAGATAGCTCTGTCCTTCGTGCTATAAACCCTCATTAGCTGGATATCTGTGATTTACTGCGCTCTACAACACCCTGCTTGGCTCTGGGGAAGGCAGGAGCAGTGGTCGCGGCACGTTACGTTGAGCTATGCTACGTTTGATATGGTTAGGTTAGGACATGTTATGTAGGGGTACCTACGGCTTCTGTGCTATTCACTGCAATGCGGCCGATTTCTGCGCTCCAATGTGCTCTAATATGCTTTGCTAGGCTCTATGGAGACCAATAATAGCGTCCGCGGCTCGTTATGTTAAGTTAGACTACGTTTGGTTTGGTTAAGGTATGTCACTATGGGATAGGATATCTTTGACTTTTGTGCTATACACTGCAATGCGGTGGAATTCTGCGCTCTGTTGTACTGTAGTATATTCTGCTTGGTGCTGGGGAGGCCATCAATAGTGGCATCGACACGTGTGGGGGAGACATGCTACGTTTGGTTTGGTTAGGTTAGGTTAGGTTAGGTTATTATATCTTTGACTATTGTGCTGTACACTGCAATGGGGCAGATTTCTGCGCTCTACTGTGCTCTGGTATATTCTGGTTGGCCCCGAGGGCCAGTAATTGCTGTCTCGGCACGTTAGGTTGGGTTGTGTTACGTTTGGGTAGGTTGGGTTACGATAGTCTCGGACATGTTGTATTCGACCTTCGACATTTACACTGCTATTCAGTTGATTTCTGCCCTCGACTGCACCCAGGTATATTCTGCTTGGCCCTGGGCAGGCCAGCAATTGTGGTCGCCGCACGTTAGCTACAGTTGGATTACGCTTGGCTAGGTTAGGTTACGTTGTGTTACGTAGGGATAGCTTTGTCTTTTGTGCTACACACTGCTATCTTATGGACTTCTGCCTTCCTCTTCGCGCTATCACACCCTGCTAGACTCTGTGGACGCCAGGAATTATGCCCTCGGCACGTTAGCTTGAGGAATGTTACGCTTTATTACGCCTGGGTTGGTTTGGCTTTGCTATGATGGCCTTGACTTTTGAGCTATACACTGCTACTTGAACTATTTCTGCGTTTTACATTGCTCTGCTACGCTCTGCTTAGCCCTTGCGTGACCAGCAATCTCATACGCAGCACGACAGCCGTGGTTACGTTATGTCCACTTATGTTACGTTTGGTTAGGTTAGGGTGGAGTAGCTCTGACCTTTGTGCTGTAAACTGCATATCTGTGGATTTCTGCGCTCTACTGTGCTCAATTATGCACTGATTGGCGCTGGGCAGGCCGGCAATTGTGCTCTTGTCGCGTTAGGTGGAGTTATTTTACGTTTGGTTAGGTTACGCTTGGTTAGGTTAGGTTTGGTCAGGGTAGGATAGGGTGACTTTGACCTTAGTGGTATACGCTGTTATTCGGTGGATTTCTGCGATCTACTGTGCTCTATTATACTCTACCCGGCTGCGGGGAGGCCAGAATTAGTGCTCATTGCTCGATAGGTTGCGCTATGTTGCGTTTATTAATGTTACGATTGGTTCGGTTAGGATTGGATAGCTTTGACTTTTGTGGTGTAATACACTACTCGGAGGACTTCTACGCTCTACATTGCCCTACTGTACTCTGCTCGAAACTGGGGAGACCAGTAATAGCAGTCTCGGCCCGCTAGATTCAGTTATGCTACCTTTGGCTGCGCTGCGATTGTTTGGGTTGGGTTTGGATTGATTTGACATTCGTGGTATACACTGATATTCCGTGGATTCCTACGCTCTACTGTGCTCTACTATACTCTGCTTGTCCATGGGTGGTCCGGCAATATTGGTCGGTGCACGTTTGGTTTTGTTACCCGTGGTTTGCTTATATTACGGTTGGCTATGTTGGGAGATGATAGCTAGGTCTTTTGCGCTGTACACCGACATTCGGTGAACTTCTGGGCTCTACATTGCTCTAGCATGCTCTAGTTGTCTTTGGGGAGGCCAGAAACACTAATCTCGGCACCTTATGTTGAGTAACGCTACGTTCGGTTAGGTTAGGTTAGGAAATATTGGGATAGGATATCTTACACCTTTGTGCTATACGCTGTAATGCGGTTGGTTCCCGGGCTCCATGGTGCTGTAGTATACTCTACTTGGCTCTGGGGACGCCGGAAATAGTGGTCTCGGCGTGATAGTTTATGTTATGTTGCGTTTTGTTATGCAACGTTTGGATATGATAGGATAGGATAGCATTGACTTTTGTGCCATACACTGCTATTCGGTCGATTGCAACGCTCTACATTGCTCTGCTATACTCTGCTTAGCTCTCATGAGGCCAGCAATGGGGAGTGAGGCACGTTAGTTTGGGTAAGATTATGTTTGTTTAGGTTAGGTTACGATGTGTTAGGTTATTATTTCTTCTACTTTTGTCGCACACAATGGCATTCTATGGGCTTCTGCGCTCTTCAGTGCGCGATCTCACATTGCTTGTATCTGTGGACGCCGGAAACAAAATTCTCGGCACGTTAGGCTGTGTCATGTTACGTTTGGCTATGATAGGTTTGGCTGGGTTTGATGAGGATAGCTTTGACTTTTGTGCTATGCGCTGATATTCTGTCGATTTCAGCATCCTACATTGCTCTGCTGCGCTCTGCTTAGCTCTCGCGAGAAGAGCGATGCTGGTCGTGGCTCCCCAGGCTCTGCTACGTTACGTTTGGTCATAATAAGGTTGGCTATGTAATGAGGTGATAGCTTAAACTTTTGTGCTTTACACTGCACTTTGGCGGATTTCTGCGCTCTACATTGCTCTACTATACCCTGCTTGACTCTCGGTAGGCCAGCAATGGTCGTCGCGGCACTGTAAGTGTTGTTATGCTACGTTTGTTTGGGACAGGTTGGGATAAGTTTGGTTAGGATGACAGTGACTTTCGTGGTATGCACCGATCTTGCGTGGATTCCTGCCGTCTGATGTGCTCTAATATACCCTGCATTGCTATGGGGTGGACAGAAATAGTGGCCGCGGCACGTTAGGTGTAGTTAGATTACGTTTGGTTAGGTTAAGCTTGGTTTGGTTAGGTTGGGATAGCTTTGACATATGTGACCAACACTGATATTCTAAGGACTTCTGTGCTTTACTGTGCTCTACTATACTCTGCTCGACAGTGGGGATGACAGTAGCTGTGAGCTCGGCACGTCAGTTTCAGTTGGGCTACGGTTGGCGAGGTTACGTTGGTTCGGGTTAGGTTTGGATAGATTTGTCTTTTGTGCTATACACTGCTATACTCGTATTTCTGTCCTACTAGGAACTGCGTTCCTGCGTTAACTGCGTTCTAATATTATCTGCTTGGATCTGGGTAAGCCAGCATTATTGGTCTCGGCACGTTAGGCTGGTTTGCGTTACGTTTGTTAATTTAGGTTAGGTACATATCGGTAAAGGTATCTTCGACTCCAGTTCTATACTCTGTTGTTGTGTGGATTTCTGCGCGAAACTCTGCTCTGCTACATTCTGCTTGGCCTGGGGTGCCACCAGATGTGTTGGCTGCACTTTGTGTTGTGGCAGGCTACGTTTGGTTGGGCTATGTAGGCTTGGGTTAGGCCTAGATAGATATTACTTTTGTGCTACAGCTGCGATACCTCCAACTTCTGCGCGCTAATGTCCTCTAGTAGGTTCTGCTTTGATCTGTGGCGGCCAGGAGCAGTGGTCGCCTTACGTTATGTTGAGTCATGTTACGTTTGGTTATGATAGGATTGGATATATTAGAATAGGATAGCTTTGACTTTTGTGCTGTAAACATATATTCGGTGTGTACCTGCGCTCTAGTGTGCTCTAGCATGTTCTGCTTGGCTCCGAGGAACGCAGCAAAAGCGGCCTCTGCACGGTATGTAGGGTTGGGCTACGATAGGTTAGGTTAGATTGGGTCTGGTAAGGCTTCGGTACCTTTGACTTTTCAAATGTACACAGCAATGAACTGGATTTCAGCGATCTGCCGTGCTCTAGAATATTCTGCGTGGCTTTGAGGAGTCCAGGAATAGTGGTCTCGTCATGTTAGGTTTAGCAAGGCTACGTTTGCGCATGTGACGTTTGGATGTGATATGGTGGGCTACTATTTATCTTGTGCTTTACACTGATTTTCTGTGGATTTCTGTTGTCTAAAGTGCTCTACTACCTTCTACTTCGCTCCGGGGAGGCCAGGAGCAGTGGTCTCGACGCGTCATTTTGGGTTATGCTGCGTTTGGTTTGGTTTGATTACGTCACATTAGGTTAGGACATCTACGGCTTTTGTGTCGTTCACTGCAATCCGATGGATTTCTACGCTCTACTGTTCTCCAGGGCATTCTGCTTGTCTCTGTCGATCCCAGTAATATTGTGCACGCAATGTTATGTTATGTTGGACTACGTTTGTATATGCCACATTTGGCTAGGTTATGATGTGCTTCTTTGACTTTTGTGCTATACACTGCTATTCCGTGGATTTCTGCGTTCTAATGTGCTCTAGTATGCTCTTCTTGTCGCTGGGGTAGCCAGTAATAGTTTTCTCGGCAGGTGAGGTGCAGTAAGGTTACGTTTCGCTAGGTTAGGTTAGGAAGGCTCGGTTCGTATTTCTGCACTATAATTTACTCTACCGAACTCCGCCTAGATCTAGGGAGGCGAGAAGTTGTGGTCGTAGCACGTTTGTTTGAGTTAGGTTACGTTTGATTTGATTTGGTTAGGTCAAGTTTGGTTAGGATTGCTTCGACTTTCGTAGTAAACACAATTATGAGGTAGATTACTGTGGTCTAATGTGCTTTAATATATTCTGCTTGGCCTTGGGGTCGCCAGCAGTGGTGTTCGCGGCACGCTGTGTTGAGATATACTACGTAGGGTTACGTTAGGTTGAGTCAGGTAAGGCTAGAATATCTTCGACTTCTGTGCTGTTCACCGCAATGCGGTGAATTTTTGCGCCCTACCGTGCTCGTGTACATTCTGCTTGCCTCTGTGGTCTCTAGAAATAGCGGTCCCTTCATGTTAGGTTGAGTTAGGCTACGTTTGGGTGCGTTACGTTTTGTCTATGTAAGGACACTCTACTTTGATTTATGTGCTATTCACTGCTATTCGGTGGATTTCTGAGTACCGATGTTCTCTGATGTGCTCTGCCTGTCTCTGGGGAGGCCAGCAATATTTGTCTCGTCACGTTATATTGAGTCGCACTACTTTCGAATAGGTTAGGATGGGTGAAGTTACTTCAGTATTTGTCAGACTTTTGTGCTATACACTGCAATGCGGTGGATTTCAGAGCTCTGCTATGCTCTAGCATATTCTGCTAGGCTCTGGGGAGGCCAGCCATAGTGGTCCAGTCAGATTAGGTTGGGATGTGTTACGTTCGGATATATTACGTTTGGCTAAGTTAGGACAGGCTGCTATGTCTTTAGTGTTTGTCACAGCTTTTCGGCGGATTTCTTCGCTCTAATGTCCTCGAGTGTGCTCTGCCTACCACAGGGGACGCCAGCAATATCTGTCTCGTCACGTTATATTGACGAACACTACATTTGGGTAGGTTAGGAAGAGTCAAGTTATTTCAGGATCTGTCTGACTTTCGTGCTGTACACTGCAATGCGGTGGATTTCTGCGCTCTACTGTGGCATACTATATTCTGCTTTGCCCTGAGAATGCCAGCAATGTTTGCTTCGGCACCTTAGGTTGCGCTATGTTACGTTTATTTGCGACAGGTTCGGTTAAGTTCGGTAAGGATATCCCTGACTCTTATGCTATACACTGCTGCTCGGTGCTTTCTGTTGTCGGCTGCGATCTACTATATTCTGCTTGGCACTGTGAAGGCCAGCAATAGTGGTCGTGGCACGTTATGTTGAGTTAGGCTACGCTCGGTTAGGTTATGCTAACATGAGTCAAGTTCGGAAAGCTATGACTTTTGTGCTATAGACAAGTATTGTGCACGTTACCGGGGCCCGCCAACTGGCGACCGCGCCGTGCCTCGAGCAAATGCTTTATAACGGCTTCGCGAAAAAGATGTTATTTTACTTTCTAGCGTCGCCGCCGCAGGGGAACGCGTGTGCAGGTGTTGGGCACGCGGCTTGGAAAAACCTGGCCCTCACCGTTGAAGGATCATCGGACAAGTTGGACCTACCCTTGCGTGAAGCAGCTCACTTGGTCGTGGCTCCGGATTGTCTCGCAGCCGCAGCATCGTTACCAGCGGGGGCCACGTGGAGGCGGAGCTGCCAGCTTTCGCTCGGTCCTAGCAGGATGGCGTGTGCCGATATACCTGCACCGACCCGGTATCCGTCTCTGGATACCGCCTGCGGTGACGGTCACAGGCGCCATGCGTCTCTCACCTTGCTGTTGTTTTCCTCCGGTGCATATCGTAGGCATACTATCTGGCCATCTTCTTCGTATGTCCAAGTTGGCTGCTTCCTCCTTAGTAGCGGTTGGTAATGTCCCGGTTGGGTCCTGCTTGTGCCAGCCTTGTGCTTCTTCTTGGTCCTATGCTTCTAATTTCTTCTTCTTCTTCCACACCGCATCTTCTCCCTCCGCCACCACGTTTTCCTCTTAATGTTGTTCCCCCTCTTCTTTCCCGCCATTTCTTCTCCTTGGCGGAGAGTACGTCGCGAGCAAACATCCGAAAGTGACGAAACGCCTTTCTCGATGTGAGGATACGACTTTCGACAGGCCATCTGATACTGTGGCCGCCGAGTCCTTCTTTCAGTGCGTGCCGGCTTTCACCATAGAGTGGGCACTCCTTTATGATGTGCCTCGGCGTTTCCTCTTCTCCGCAGTCGCACAGTTCCGTGTCGCTGCAGCCAAAGTACTTCAGTTTGCTATTGAAGTCTCCGTGGCCGCTGAGGAACTGTGTCACATAATGGTCCACGTGGATCCATTTATCCTTGACACTCTCGTGGACGCTGCTGAAGCAGGCGTATGTTGTTCGTCCATTCTGTGTCGCTCGCCAACGCGACTGCCAAGTGGCCATGGCCTCATCCCGTATGCGCCGCTTTGTTTCCACCATGTTCGTGGATCCTTTCCTTTCTTCGTGCATTCGCGCGCGCATCCCAACCACCAGGTCGATTGGCATTTCGCCAGCCATCACTTGTAGAGCCTCTGTTGAAATTGTCCGGTATGCCTTCGTGACCTGAAGCAAGGCCGTTCTCTGCGATCTCTCGAGGATCTTATTTGTCTTCAAGTTCAGTAGGTCGCACCAGCCAGCTACGGCGTACGTGACGATCGGGACAAAGAGCCCCCTGTACAGGGTGGTTAGCTCCACGTCCGAGACCCAGTTCGCCTTGGCCACATTTGCAAGGCTATTGAACATTCTGCTGCACTTGTGCACCGTTTCTTGCACGTGCTTCTAGATTTTCAGTCCGCTCTCAAGATGAACGCCCAGGTATTTGATCGATGGGCGCATCCTGATGCTTTTCCCGTTGATGCGTATTGTTCGTGGTCCTTCGGCATCGAGCTTCCCTTTCACCAACAGCATCTCCGTCTTCTCGGCCGACAACTATTGTTTCTTAAGCTCTTTGGCGCCTATGCGCAGCTTTGCCGTACCTGGTCCATTTCGGATATGTCGGCAGATGTTGGGTGCGAATTCATTCCTCATCATACCGAAGAAATGAGCCGGTCCAACCAGCGGAGGAAGTCAACCCGCGCATGACCCTAGAAGGCTTAGGAGAACGCCCGGGGAGATACCCGTATTGGAGTATTTCTCTTGGGCCACTTCGCGTCTGTCAAGGATATGAGATCCAACCGAAGGTCTCCATGGCCCGTTGCCACTCCCTCTTTCGCATCCAGTGGCATGCGCGAACGCATGGGACACCACCCACTGGAGCCCGACGGCACCAACGAGGTGGCAAGGTAAGTGGACTTGCCGGATTGGGCCCTACAACTTCACCGAAGTCTCCCGTTCTGCGCAGCTCGGCTTTGCAGCTATAGGGATCATCAGTTCCATCGTTGTTTCTGGCGGACACCTTATACCAGACCCTCCCCAGCTTCTGCCCTCATCTTCTCGGCCGACAGTGCTAGCCGCTTTCGGCTGCACCAAGTAGAGACCGCTGTGACCCCTGATTGCACATCTCGCCGCAGTTCCTCCCGCGAGTTACCGCCGACCAGGATTATTATATCGTCGGCGTACGCGATCACTTCGCATTGGGTCTCCTCGGACACTAGTTGCGCCAGCAAGTCGTCGAAAACGAGATTCCAGAAGCTGGGTCCAAGTATCGAAACATGCGTGCAACCCATTGTTACGAACTTCTCGACAGATTCGTGCTTCCCCATCAGCTGGACACTCCTGTCCGTGAAGTAGCTTTGCGTCAGCTTCTACAGGTTCAGCGCGCAGTTCCATCGCTTCAGTTCGTGGAGCACGTTCGGCCACCGCACATTATCCAAGGCACCCGATATGTCGAGTGCAATCGCTAAAATGTACTTCCACTCACTCCTCTCATTAATCGCTCCTCGTGGTTTGACAATTGATTCCTCTGTCGATTTTCCAGGACGGAATCCGAACTGTCGCTCCGATGACAGTATATGATTTTGGAAGAGCGAGGTCATCCTTTTCGCCATTAGTCGTTCCAATGGCTTGCCAATCATTGAGAGCAAGCATATCGGCTTATACGACTTTGTGCTACCTTTGTGTCTGTCCGGTCCTTTGAGAATCGTAAGGACCTTTCCGATTTTCCACCTTTTCGGGAAGAATCCCCACTCCAAACTGGCGTTGACGACATTCAGTAGCTCTTGGTGAATAGAGCTCCATGCTTCCTGAACTACCTCCGACTCCATTCGGTCGGGGCCAAGGCATTTTCCTCTTTTGAGCCACGCTATCGCGCGTCCCAGATCCTCGAACTTGAATGAGGGGCTGTCTGCGGTTTCCGGGGCGTTCTTGGAGTCCTCTCGGATCCACCGTTGCTCGGGCGTGTCCTTTTCCACGTCGTCATCTGGAACGAGCGCGGTTAACATCGCCTCTGCCGTGGAACGCCAGCTCGATATTTCTCCTTGCGGCGTGCGGAGTGCGGAATCTTCTCTCCACAGTTTCCCGAGGGCAGTCTTGTAGACAATTCCCCAGGGCTCTTTATTTCCTACCTCGGTGACTAACTGGCACCAATTCCGGATCTTCGCGTTCGTCACCATTCTGGTGTACTTCATTCGTAATTCGCGGTAGCGCTGTTTCTCTGTCTCCCTCGTTGCGGGGTCGTTGGTCCCCTGGTACCTCCTTCTTGCTCGGTACGCATCTCTCTTGGGACGTGTGAGACCTGTGGTCAACCAAGGGTTGGACATTTCGTGCCATTTCTTCTTCAGTATGGCCGCATCGCAAGCTTTGGTGAGAACCCG
This sequence comes from Eufriesea mexicana, assembly GCF_001483705.2. Classification (NCBI taxonomy): domain Eukaryota; kingdom Metazoa; phylum Arthropoda; class Insecta; order Hymenoptera; family Apidae; genus Eufriesea; species Eufriesea mexicana. The sequence continues at coordinate 690,707 of NW_016914938.1, forward strand.
CTCCAGCTCTGCTATCATACTGTCTACGTCCTCATGGCACCCGATTACCATTTCGGACAGGTTCCTCTTCTCTTCCGTGATGAGCTTGTGGAACTTTTTTCACTTGGCCTTCCTGGTATGGTAGCGTGGTGGCAGTGGTGGTGGCAGTGCTTTCCTCTTCTTGAGGTTCAGTCGCGCCTCCAGTATTCGGTGGTAGCTGGAGGTTCCGTCCTCGTGCACCTTCCAGTCGTGCACGAGCGGTAGTGCTTCCGGAGTGACGAGCGTCACGTCGATGTTAGATTTCCCTCGCGTGGTCTCAAACGTTGTGACGTCGCGCGGCCAGTTCAGCACCAACAGACCGTGCTGCGCAATCAGGCCGTCGAGGAGCTCGCCGCGCTCGTCAAGCTCCCTACTGAAACACAGGGGTAACTTGGCGTTGGCGTCCGCTCCGACGATGACCCCTTCGCCCCGCAGGTACGTCAACACCTTATCCAGCTGCGCGATGCCGACTTCAATATTTTCCGACGGCGGAAAATATTGACTGACCCCGTATACCTCGGTGTATCCGTCGCTTATCTGTACACAAGCGCAGCGTCTCGTGCACGAACTCGCGATTTCGAGAGCCGAGATGTGGTTTCCTCTAATCCCCACCGCCGCGAGGGGTGTGGCACTCTTATGCCTGCGACACACGATCGCGATGCTCGTCCCAAATCCAGGTATGTTGCCTTCCGCGGTGTAGGGCTCCTACATCAGTATGATATCTGCGCTCGTTAGCTCCATCTGCGACCTAACCTCGTGGGGCACGATTCTTGACCTCTGCATATTGTGCTGCATGATCCTTATCTCCTCCGTCCGACTGTTTTTCTTCTTATCCATAAACGGTTCTTTCGACTGTCCTCTCCAGTGCGCCTTTATAGGACGGGCAATTCACGCTTGTGGCTGCGGGATCGCTCTTCTTGCCGCTCCTCTTGCAGTTTACACAGACTGCGTTATTCTTCTTTGTTGGGCAAGCTTTTGTGTCGTGCCAGGTGTCCTGCTTCTGTCTACAGTGTTTGGCCACGTGCCCGAAGCCTTGACACTTGTAGCAGCGGCTGACGGCGATGAAGTCCCGGACTTTTCATGCATTCCAGGATATGAGTAATTTCCCGGATATCACTTTGCTTCGTATTTGAGTGCTGACATCTACGACCCAGTTTGTCTCATCGTTATCCTTTCTCCCTGTACGGAAGCAGAATTTTATGTCTTGCACATCCGCGTCGCCCATCTTTTCCTTATTTTGCTTCCTCAAGCAAGCACGGATCTCCTACTCCGTCAGTCCTCTCGGGATGTCGTATATGACCACCCTCGGTCTGCTTCTTGTTGGCGTCCTCGCCTTCAGGCCAATAACCTTCAATTTAGCGTTCTCCGTGAACGCTCTGAGACCTTCTGCGGTAGTCGTTTCTACCGCTATGCCATTGCCTTGTGCGCGGCGCACTGACTTCACCTGGATGCGCCTCTTCATTGGGTTCACCAAAGACCAAGGTGAAGAAAGCTTCGCGCGCTTCCTCGCTCGTCCTGATATCGGTATCCTTCATAGACGACGTTATAATTACCACGTTCTTCGGTGGCATTATTGCTGATTTCGGCAGAACTCTGCTCGACACTTTCAGTTTGTCGGCGTAAGATATTTGTCCGCTCCCGGCGGCCGAGGTTGTGGGTCTCTTAGCCGCGGATTCGAGGCGCTTTGTCGATTCCATAGTCCTGGAAACGGCGCCGGTTAATGCTGCCTTCGCTTCGTCTGACGACGAGTGTATCTCTTCCAGTTTGCCGCAGAGGAAGCTATTCTTCAGTGTGAGGGCTTCCACGATCTTGCGCATTTCGAGGAAGCTCTCCATCACCGTTGCGGCGTTCTCTATCCCGACCTTCTTTGCCGGGTCGAGGCAGAAGGCCAGCATCTTCTTCTCGATTTCCGCGGCGCGTTTCACCATCTCCGAAACGGTGCGCGTTGGCTGAATTGCCGGTGTTTCCTCGTTTTCCGCCTTCTTGCCTTTCAGTACCTCTGGGCGTGGTTTTTCCGGGGTGGCACTCGCCCTGCGCTTAACCGATGGTTCTTCCTCCATACTGCTACCTGCCTTGCGGCCGGCAAGGGTGGTCGGGACCTTTGCTCGCGTCAACATGACCGAGGGTTTTTCCAGGTTCCTACCTGGGCCGGGCGTCATAGGCACTCTTGTGTACTATCGCCGTTAATTAGTTTAGTTATTTTAATCTCAATTTCTTGGTTCACTTAATCTTGATATCGTTTTGGTTTTAATTTTAGTTTTCAATTTTAATTTTTGAT
>NW_016914938.1:693422-693744 GCF_001483705.2 Eufriesea mexicana
ACTTGTGGTTCGCTGATCACAGAGATCTATAGCTCAAAATGAGCACACTGCAAGACTACACAGGCACAATTGGAGGGAAGTCCCTACCCTTCCCAGTTCATGCAAGATCGAAGATCGAGTATCCAGGCCCGTACCCGGCGAGCGGCGGAGACGCTGAAACACCTATCTTCTGCTTTCTCCCTTGAAAATCCTTCCAACAACACAGAATTCCGGCCACTGGAAGACTTCCTCTTCACAATTACACTGATGTCACTTTCTTGACGAAATCCTCAGATTTAGACACCGAACTTGACTCGGAACGCGGAGCGACGTGAAATCGACC
>NW_016914939.1:0-539 GCF_001483705.2 Eufriesea mexicana
CTAACCATGCCTAACCTAACCAAACGTTACATAACACAACCTAACATGGCGAAAGCATTATCCTTTGAAGTCCACAGAGACTAGCAGTGTGTGGAAGCGTACTGAAGAACGCTGAAGCCCATAGAATAGCATTATCTAGGACAATAGTCGCAGGTATCCTAACCTAATACACCTTAACCGAACCTAACCAAACGTAACCTAACCCAACCTGACGTGCCGCAACCAACATTGCTGGCCTCGCAAGAGTCGAGCAGAGTTTGGTAGAGCAACGTAAAATGCAGGCATCCACCGAATTGCAGCGTACAGCACAATAGTCCAAGCTATGCTATCCTAACCTTAGCAATCGTGACACAACCAAACGCAAGGCAACTCGGACTAGCGTGCCGAGACCTGTAATGCTGGCGTCCACAGAGCCAAGCAGAATATACTGGAGTACAGCAGAGCGCGGAAATCCTCCGAATAGCGGTGTGTAGCACTGAAGTCAAAGGTATCCTAACCAAAGCCTAACAAACCCAACCTAATGAAAGGTAGCATAAAAC
>NW_016914939.1:1523-8060 GCF_001483705.2 Eufriesea mexicana
CCAGCAGAATATACTGGAGCACATTAGAGTGCAGAAGTCCATAGAATAGCTGTGTACAGCACAAAAGTCAAAGGTGCACTCTCCCAACCTAGCCAATCGTAACATCACCAAACGTAACACAACTCATCGCAACGAGCTGCGACCACTATTGCTGGACCCCCAGAGTCAAGCAGAATATGGTAGAGTACAGTAGAGCACAGAAATCCAAGGAAATATTGTGTATGCCTCGAAAGTCTATGCTACCCACATATAACACAAGCAAACATAACCAAACCAAACGTAGCCTAATTCAACCTAACGCGCCGAGACAACAATTGATGGCCTCCACTGAGCCGAGCAAAGTGTAGTAAAGCCAAGTAGATCGCTGAAAGCCACCACATAGCAACATATAGCAGAAAAGTCAAAGATATCGTTACCTAGCCATACCTAACCTAACCTAACCAAGCGTAGATTGAATAGACCTAACGAGCCAAGACCTCTACTTCTGCCCTCCTCAGAGCAAATCAGAACATACTAGAGCAGAGTAGAGCGCAGAAATCAGTAGAATCGCAGTGGATAGCACATAAGTCGAAGCTACCCTATCCTAACATAATCAAACGTAACATAGACGAACGTAGCCTAGATACACCAAACGTGCCGATACCACCATTGCTTGCCCCTCCAGATACAAGCAGAGTATACAAGAGGAAAGTAGATCACAGCAATCCAGCGCATTGCAGTGTATTGCACATATCTCAAAGCTACCCAAACCAAACCTTACCAAACATAACAACCATGCGTAACCTAACTCAACCAACCATGCGTAGACCGCTATTGCTGGCCTCCTCATCGCTGAGCAGAGCATATTAGAGGAGCGTAGAGCGCAGAAGGTCATAGTATGCCAGTGTATAGCACAAAAGTAAAAGATATCCCAGCCAAACATAGCTAAACATAGTATAACCAAGCGAAGCAGGACTCAATCTAACGTGCGGCGACCTCTATACCTGGCGTCCCCAGAGACAAGCAGAGTGTGATAGCGCAAAGTAGAGCGCAGAAGTCAATATAGCAGCAGCGTGTAGCGCAAAAGTTAAAGCTGTCCTAACCTAACGCAACGTAGCCTAACAAAACCAAACATACCCTAGCTCAACCTACGCTTCATCGACCAATGTTGCTGACCTTCGGAGAGTCGAGCATAGTATAGTAGAGCAATATAGAGCGCAGAAGTAAACCGAATAGCAGTGTACAGCACAAAGTTCAAAGCCACTCTAATCAAACTCATCCGAAGCTGCTCAGACCAAACGTAGCATAGTTGAACCAAACGTGACACGTCCACAATTGATGGCCTTCCCAGAGACAAGCAGGACATATTAGAGCACAGTAGATCGCAGAAGTCAACCGAGTAGCAGTGCACGGAATAAAAGTTAAAGCCATCCTCTCGTGGCCTAACCAATCGTAACATAACCGAACCTAGCATAGCACGGAATAACATGCAGAGACCACTGTTGCTGTCCCCCTAAGACAAGCAGAGCATATTAGAGCACGGTAGAGCGCAGAAATCCACGGAATAGCAGTGTACAGAACAAAAGGCTAAGCTACCATATCCTAACCTAACCAAGCCCTACCTAACCAGACGTAGCATAACTTAACCTATACTGCCGCGACCACTATTCCTGGCGTCCAGGGAGACAGGCAGAGAGTGATAGTGCTCAGCAGAGCGCAGAAGTCCATAGAATAAGAGTGTGTAGTTCAAAAGTCAGAGCTATCCCTAACTAACCCAGCGTGACATAACCATGCCAAGCGTAATATAACTCAACCGAACGCGCCGCGACCACCATTGCTGGTCTCCCCAGAGCCATGAAAAACGTATCGGGCGAGAGTAGGGCGGAGAAGTACATAGAATCGCAGTGTATAGCGGAAAAGTCAAAGATGTTCACACATATCCCATGCTAACGTAAGCTAGCCAAACGTAATCTAGCTCAAACTAACATGCCGCGGCCACCATTTCTGTCCACCCCAGAGCAAAGCAGAGCATGTTAGAACACAGTAGCGCCAAGAAATCCACCGAATTGCAGTGTATATTACAAAAGTCACTCCTACACTCTCCTAACCAGACCAAACATAATATAACCAAACGTAACGTAACCACGCCTGGGATGCCACGACCGCTATTTCTGGCCTCACCAGTGGCGAGTAGAGTGCTGTACAGAAACGAGCGGCCTTGAAATCCTCCGAATAGCCGTGTATAGCACAAGTGTCAAAGCCATTGTGACTACGTTTAACCAACCCTAACCAAACAAAACGTAGCCAGACGCAACCAAATGTGACACGACCCCTATTGCTGGCATCGCCAGAGACAAGCAGATGCTAGGAGAGCAATGCAGGGCGCAGTGACCTGCCGAATGGCAGTGTGAAGCACAAAAGTCGAAGCTGTCCCAACCGAACCTAACCTAACCTAGCCAAGCATAACGTAACTTAACTCAAACTAACGTGCCGCGACCACAATTCCTGGTATCCACAGTAACAAACAGAGAGTGGTAGCGCAGAGTAGAGCGCAGGAGTCCATAGAATAGCTGTGTCTAGCTCCGAAGTCAATGCTGTCCCAAACTAATCCGACGTACCCTAACCTATCCTAGTCAAGCCAAACGCAATGTATCTCAACCTATAGTGCCGCGACCACCAATGCTGGCATCCCCAGGGCCATGCAGAACATATTAGAGGAGAGCAGAGCGCAGATATCAATAGAATCGCAGCGGATAGCGCAATAGTCGTAGCTACCATATCCTATCCAAGCGAAACGTAGCATATCCAAACCTAATATAATTCAACCGAACGTGCCGAGACCACTATCGTTGTCGTTCCCGTAGCCAAGCAGGACATACTAGAGCCCAGTGCAGCGCAGAAATCTACCACATATCAGCGTACGGAGCGAAAGTTAAAGCTACCCTATCCAATCTTCGATTAACCCGACCTAACCGAACGTTACATTAATCAACATATCGTGCCGTGGCCACCATTCATATCCTTCCAGGGCCAATCTGTAAGCAGTAGAGCTCTGCATCGCGCAGGAATCATCTTAATCGCAAACTATGCCACTAAAGTCAAGGCTATAGACTCCTGACACAATCAATCGTAACATAACCAAACCTAACCTAACTCAGACCAATGCGCCGCGACCACTACTGCTAGTCCCCCAGAGTCAAGGGGAACACAACTGTGGAGAGTACAACGAAGAAAGCCATAGAATCGCATTGTATTTAGAAAAGTACTAGCTAACCATCCCAACCCACACCAACTGAACATAATCAAACATAGCATTCCTCAATCTAACGTGCGGAGACCGCTATTGCTGCCATTCCCAGAGACAAGCAGGACATACTGAGCACAGTGGAGCGCAGAAATCCAACGAATAGCAGTGTATAACTCAGAAGCTAACGCTGCCCTAACCGAACATGGCACAAACCAATCTAACCGAACGTAACCTGACTCAGCATAACCAGCAGAGGCTATTGTTGTCCACCCCAGGGCTACGCGGAACACTTTAGTGGAGAGCAGAGGGCAGAAATGCTTAAAATCGCAGTGTATATCAGAAAAGTCGACGGTACGCAAACGTATCCCAAACGAATAGAAAATAACTAACTATAGCTTAACACAACCTAACGTGCCGAGGCCGCTATTGCTGCCCTCCCCAGAGTCTAGCAGGTCATACAATAGCATTGCAGAGAGAAGAACTCACTGAACGTCAGCGCACAGCGCAGAAATTAAAGAAATCATTGCCAAACAGCCTAACCCTATGGAACAGAACGTGACCTGACAAAACATAACGTGCCCAGGTCACAATTGCTAGCCTTCCCAGAGACAAGCTGAAAACGATAGAGCTCTGTGGGGCGCAGGAATCCACCTAACAGCAGACTATGGCACCAAAGTCAAAGCCATCCTCTCCTAACATAATCAATCACAACGTAACTCAGCCCAACGTGCCGCCACCACTACTGCTGGCATGCCCAGAGCCGGGCAGAACACATTAGTGGAGGGTAGAGTGCAGAAGTCCGTAGAATCGTAGTGTACATCACAAAAGTCATAGCTACACAAACCTAACCCAAACCAACAGAACGAAGACAATAATAGCCTAACACAAACTAACGTGTCGAGGACGCTATTGCTGCCCTCCCCAGAGACCAGCAGGTCATACAATAGCATTGCAGAGAGAAGAACTCACCGAATATCAGCGTAAAGCGCAGAAGTTAAAGAAATCATTGCCAAACAGCCTAACCCTATGGAACCGAACGTGACCTGACAAAACATAATGTGCCCAGGCCACTATTCTTAGCCTTCCCAGAGACAAGCTGAAAACGATAGAGCTCTGTGGGTCGCAGGAATCCACCTAACAGCAGACTATGGCACCAAAGTCAAAGCCATCCTCTCCTAACATAACCAATCATAACATAACTAAACCTAACGTGCCGCCACCACTACTGCTGGCTTCCCCAGTGCCAAGCAGAACAGACCAGTGGAGAACAGGACGCAGAAATCATTAGAAAGGCAGCGTATATCAGAAAAGACAAAGCTACCCAGTCATAACCCAAACCAACGGAGCATACCCAAGCATAGCATTACTAAGCCTAACGTGCCGAGACCATTATTTCTGCCATTCCCAGAGCCAAGCAGGGTACGCCAGCGCACAGTTGAGGGCAGAAGTCCACCACACAGCAGTTTAGAGAACGAAAGTTAAATCAATCCCAACCAACCTTAGACTAACACACGCTAATCGGAGGTAACCTGCCACAAAATAATGTGCCGTGATCACCCTTGCTGGCCTTCCCAGAGACACGCTGAAAGCTCTAGGGCCCAGTAAGGTGCAGATATCCACCTAATAGCGGAATACAGCACTAAAATGAAAGCTATCCTCTCCTAGCATATCCAAACGTAACATAATCAAACGTACCCTAAAAAAACTAACGAGACGCGACCAATATTGCTGGCCTCCGCAGAGCCAGGCTGAGTTCGTTAATGGAGAGTAGGATGTAGGAGTTCAGAGAATCGCATCATATGTCGGAAATGTCAAAGCTACCCAAACCTAACGCAAGCCAACAGAACATATCCAAATATTACCCAACTAAACCTAACGTGCCGAGTCCGCTATTGCTGCCCCCCCCCCCTCAGAGCAACGCAGGACATACTAGAGCACATTGGAGCCCAGAAATCCACAGAATAGCAGTGTACAGCACATAATTTAGAGCTATCCTGACCAAATTTTGCCTAACCCAGCATAACCGCAAGGAACCTGACGCAACGTAACATGCTGAGGCCACTATTGATGGCATCCCCAGTGCAAAGAAGATAATACTAGAGCACTGTAGGGCGCAGTGGTCCACCTTATAGCAGAATATTGCACTAAAGTCAACGCTATCATCTCCTAGCCTAACCAGTCGTAACATAACTCATCCTAACGTGCCGTGACCACTACTGCCGGCCTCCCCAGAGCCAAGCAGCACACACTAGTGGAGAGGAGAACCCAGAAATCCTTAGAATCGCAGTTAGATCATAAACGTCAGAGCTATCCAAACCTAACCGAAAAAACAGGACATAGCAAGACATACCGTAAATCAACCTAACGTGACAAGACTGCTATTTCTGCTCTACCCAGAGCCAAGCAGGCCATACTACAGCAGAGTAGGGAGCAGGAATCCATCGAATAGGAGTGTGCGGCTCAAAAGATAATGCTATCGTGACCAAACTTAGCCTGACCCAACATAACCGAACGTAGCGTGACTCAACGTAACATGCAGAGGCTTCTATTGCTGGCCATCCCAGTGCCAAGCAGAAAGCAGTGGAGCACACTATCGCACTGAAATCCGCCTAACAACATGCTATAGCACTAGAACCAAAGCTACCCTCTCATAACCTAACCAATCGTAACGTAAAGAAACATAGCGCAACCCAACCTAACCTGCCACGACCACTGTTGCTGCCAACCAGAGAGACAAACGGGATATACTAGAGCACAGTAAAGCGCAGCAAACCAACGCAGAGCGGTGTACAGCACAAAAGTTGAAGCTACCCTGACCAAACTTGGCCTGACCCAACCTAACCGAACGTAACGTGAGACAACGTGACGTGGTGAGAACACCATTGCTGGCCGCCTCAGAGCAAAGCTGAAAATGTTAGAGCATTGTGGGGCGCTGAGGTCCTCCTAACAGCGGACTATAGAACTATTGTCAAAGCTATCCTCCCCAAACCTAACCAACCTTAACATTACCAAACGTAACCTAACCAATCCCAACGTGCCGCGAGCACTATTGCCTGCCTCCACAGAGCCAAGCAGAACATTTTAATGGAAAGTAAGAACGCGTAAATCCATAGAGAAACAGTGTATATCAGAGAAGCCAAAGCTACCCAAACCTAACCCAAACAAACTAACAAGCACTATAGTGCGCAGGAATCCCCTCAGTTCCAGGCCATAGCACTATAATCAAAGCTGTCCTGCCCTAACCTATCCAACCGTATCATCACCAAACGTAACATAACTCAACCTAACGAACCACGACGAATACTCCAGGC